>NC_088874.1:28787300-28984800 GCF_032884065.1 Artemia franciscana
GTCAAAGTAGTAGCAATTGAAATGTGCAGATATTGACACTTTCAGCATTTTTCGTTTTTGTTTCTAATGTTCAAATTCTCCATTCATTCTAAATTTTGACGTTTTATAGATTAAAATAAAATATCACCCATAAAAAGAGCTAAGAGCTCATATGGCACTTGTGACGAGGTCGGAAGAGCCAATAGCCGAGAGCTCATATGGTATGAGCTCTAGCAAAATTCTAAGAATCAATAGATTGATTTAAAAGGAAAACCAAAGCCTTAATGCCGGTCGGGATTTAAAATAAGAGCCCTGGGTCACGAGATCCTTCTAAATATCAAAATTCATTAAGATCCAATCACATACTCAGAAGTTAAAATACCTCAATTTTTCTAATTTTTCCTCTCCCTTCAGCCCCCCAGATGGTCGAATCGGGGAAAACGACTTTATCAAGTCAATTTGTGCAGCTCCCTGACACGCCTAACAATTTTCATCGTCCTAGCACGTCCAGAAGCACCAAACTCGCCAGAGCACTGACCCCACCCCCTAACTCCCCCAAAGAGAGCGGATCCAGTCCAGTTACATCAATCACGTATCTACGACACTTATAAGCCTTTTCCAAGATTTTTGGTTTCCCCCTCCAACTCCCCCCAATGTCAACAGATCTGTTGGGGATTTGAAATAAGAGCTCTGAGACATGAGTTTCTTTTGAATATCAAATTCATTACGATCTGGTCACCCGTCCTTAAGTTAAAAATACTTCAATTTTTCTAATTTCTCCAAATTAACAACCCCCAGCTCCCTCGAAGAGAAAGGATCCGTTCCCATTATGTCAATCACGTATCTATAACTTGTGCTTATTCTTCCCACCAAGTTTCATCCTGATCCCTCCACTCTAAGTGTTTTCCAAGATTTTAGGTTCCCCCGAACTCCCCCAATGTCACCGGATCCAGTTGGGATTTAAAATAAGAGCTCTGAGACACGATATCCTTCCAAACATCAAACTTAATTAAGATCCGATCATCCGTTCGTAAGTTAAAAATACCTCATTGTTTCTAATTTTTCCGATTTAATTGTCCCCCACTCCCCCCCCCCAGATGGTCGAACCGGAGAAACGACAATTTCTAACTTAATATGGTCTGGTTCCTGATACACCTGCCAAATTTCATCGTCCTAGCTTACTTGGAAGTGCCTAAAGTAGCAAAACTGGGGCAGACAGACAGACAGACCGACCGACAGAATTTGCGATCGCTATGTCACTTGGTAGATATCAAGAGCCATAAAAAAGGGAGAGCTCCCTTCTAGATCATCTGGCTATAGGTCTATAAATCCTACAAGACAAATACTAAAAAAAAAATCATACAAAAAAAAAAAAAATTAAGAGGCACTTCTTAGATGTAACTATCATTTTCATAATAATTCCAACAGTTAGCGACTCTGTCGACACCCTGTACAAAAAAAAAAAATATTTGACTGTCAAACCCAAATCTAAGCAAGTCACGAGAGGATAATTATTAAGATGAGTCGGCGTTTATAAATACTTTTCCCCAAAGTTTATCACAGGTTTCATAACAAGCGAAATTAACTAAACATTAAACCTACATAATGGAAAACAATGACCAATATTTGAGTTTATTAAGCTATTTTCTGGTGTGAAACTTGATTCCAAGGATAACAAACAAACCCACTCACAGAATCGGGAGAACACCTTTTGACATTCCCCGGGATTCTAAATCGATTTCCTTAGACAGCTTTGACGTCATTTGCGAAAAACTTCCGCAAAGAATCGACCCGAAAAGAAATGAAGAGAGATATAGAAATGGATCACACATGGCAGTCATTTGTTTTTTGTAATCTTTTTGTTTATTATTTTTATCTTATGCTTTTGTAAAGGGAACAATTCAAAACTTTTCAGGTTAAGTCACCAAGTGCCACATTAGAGTACTCTAAAGAGAAAATCAAGTTCAGCATTTTCATTATTTTATCAGAGAGAAAAACGAAGCTTTATTTTTTATACAAAGTCAGTTTTTGTCCGTGGATTTAAAGACGAAAAGATTAAATCATTAAAAAACTAACTATTGAAGATTAAAAACAAATAAGTCTTTTTTTTACACAGCAATTGTATTTCAGCCTTAGAAAACCTATGGTGAAAAATCCATAGTATGCCTATTCCTTTTCAAGATATTTTAAATGCAACTTCAATACACATTCCCACAATTTTCTATTTATAATTGAAACTGACGACGACAGACAAGAAGGATAAGAAAAGAATGAGTATATAAAAAAAGAAGAATTGTACTATTTAGGATATCTATTAAAACACAGACCAAAGGTTATATGCGGAAAAAAAGCTACTGGTTGTGAGTCAAAAGTAAGGGAGTTCCCACCTTCCACCATCTGGTGCATATTTCTTAATGCCACGTGTGCCGCGCAGTTCCACCAGATTTGTATCAGTTCCCGCCACGCTTGGCATGACACACCTGGTGTACGTGATTACTAAAATTGGACACCCCTTCGACCTATAGACTTATATAAAGACTAAAAATTCAATAAAAAGTCCCATTAGGCTACAAAAAAGTCAAATTGTTAAAAAATCATCAGAAGCCTTTGCAGAAAAAAGGCATTATAGTAAAAGAAAAACGAACAAAAAAAAGAGAGACATTATAGAAAAAAGAGAAAAAAACATGAATGAATAAGGATAAAATTTCTATATCCTTTATGATTTCTAGGAATTAGAATTTTGATACAGATTGTTCGTCGACCTTCTATCCACAAAAACTTCAAACTGTGAATACTCAAAGCTTTTTTTTTTGAATTAGACATGTTTTGAAATCGGATGGTTGAAATGTCGCAAACAATCTTCCAGACTATATGCCTTCATGTCCGAGACACAATTCTACAAGCCTTTCAGAAAAGGAATTCCAAACAAATTCCTCAACTCGTTGCAAGCAAGATTAATTAGAACTAAATGTCGCATGAAAATGAAAGATTAAGAGATTGATGGCATCTCTCTAAACGGCTTTCTACATGAATTTCGCTCCCATCCTAGATTCAGACTTTGATCAAACCTGTCAGGGCTATGAAAACATTGAAAGGATTGAAAGAGCCATTTGTTGTGGCTGACAGCCCCTCATTCATTATTATCACGCCCAAATAGTCTCATCAATTCAATCTGTGATGTACATTTTACGAGGCATTTCGAGAAATAACATCCCAAATTCGGGAGGAGGAGGGCTAGGAGGTTAAAGCCAGATAAAAGTCTGCTTACTACGACTGAGCCAAGTGGCAGTGTTCAGATGGTCCTTGATGTTTCTGAGACTTTGATAACATTGTAAAGGAGGAGATGAAATGTTTGAATACCCCCAGTTATCCATCCTGTTCTCTCCCCTAAAAAGGATGATTTGCGTTCTGAACATTTCGGAAGCCCAATCTTTTTGTGAATTACCATTTTCAAAGTGATGATTTCCAACCACCGCATAAAAATTAAGGCTTCGAGCCCTCCCACTTCTAAATTGCAAAACGCAGTGTTTCAGTTGACAGAAAGCTTTAAAGACATTAATTTGAAAATACATTAATTTATAAAAGATATTGTAAAACCTAAAACAGGGGCGCCTCTTAGGGAGGAGGAGTGGTACCTATTAGGGGAGGGGTATCTCTTAAGAGAGAAGGGAGGGGACGAAAGCCTCCATAGGTTTTTAATAGAACCATTTGTGGATATTCATTGGAAAAATAATATGTCTATTAAAAACTCTAAATAAAAGGGCAATAGTTTCAAACCAGTTAACCATACTGCCATAGCTGTTCCATTACTAAAAGTGAAATATTTACCAGATAATGTTTAGAATTATAGTTCTTGGTAGGGGATCTTAGATGCGTCAACAGTTCAAAAAGCTAACGAGAGGCTAGTTTAAAACAAAGGAAACCTATAATCTCTTACTAATTGTTAAGAGAAACACTATAGAAGTATAGAATTGTAAACACATAGAATAGTAAACACTATAGAAGTATTAGAACACTGTAAACACCAAGAAGGATATACATCTTTTGCTTTGTAAATGGGATACATAAGCAGAAGTAAAGCCACAGTTTCATCAAACAGTTCGTGGTAACGAACTGTAGTAAGGAGCGACCCGGCTCAATAGTAACCAAAACTCTAAAGAATTGAATTTTGATATCAATAGCTACATCAAAAGAATCGCATTTTAATGCTGATTTTAAATATATAAGTTTCATCAAGTTTAGTCCTACCCAGCCTGAGAAAATTTGCCTTATTTATGAAAATAGGGGGAAACACCTAAAAGTTTGACTAAAAAACTTGCTAAAGTTTGACTTTTTGCCACAATTCTACTTTTTAAAACAATTAAAAGCTTTAGCGTAAAGAGCGAGGGATTGTGGAGGGGACAACCCATTTCATATACAGAGTAATTTCTGTTCGTTTTAAGTTTTAATGTCGCTCCTTACTTTCAGCTAAAAAAATTAGTTTTTTTTTATTTAATTTCGGAACAAAGTCAACTACTTGAAGAACTATTTCAGAGCATCGGAAAGAATTTCAGATGCAATTTAGAAGTGAGCCCTCTCACTTCTAAATTGCAAAACGCAGTTTTTCAGTTGACAGAAAGCTTTAAAGACACGGTGCTTCAATTAAACTGAACAGGGTTTACATATTGGACAAAAAGGATGCAAACACCAGCCCCCACTAACATATCTTTATAAGCATGCCCATGATATTTCTTGGATACTAAGAACTTGACAATAGAACAAACATCGTGATCCCATCGAAAAAGTTTACTCAAGACCCCTTCACTAACATTAATAAGCGGTCCTCCGTCACAAAATGTTGACCCTCCGGGGCAATGGTGAGTATCCACTTATACCTTAACAACTACAAATATACATATCTTTAGATTTTATTGTTTCCACAATAAATACGTTATTTACCCATTAAACTATTTTCATACTAAGATCCAAACTTGATTTTAAAATCAATATATTTGGATTTTTTTTTTTCACCTTGGGGTTTTTTTCAAAATTCTTCATGTCAAATTTGGCTTTTTTTTGTGTCAAGAACTTAACAATGTTGCTCATTGCTAATGGGTCAAAATCGTGTGCATTTAGTACTTTAGAAATGCCGCAATTAGGACAAGTTATTTTCGGCTTATGTATATATTTTCGAGTTATGAAATTCTCAACGGATGACGCGCAGTGTAATCCCTTTGCTTGCGTTGTACACAAGTACACATCACCATTTTCAGGCCTAAGGATCATACCCTCAAATTTTCAAACTTCTCAAAAAATGGCCAGAAACTGTTTGTTAAGCTATTAAAGGGATAAACAAAAAAGGGATTAAAACAAAAGGGCAATACGTGCTTTATCACAATCCGCGCCACTTCATTTACATGTCTCCGAAAGTTCCTTTTAAGAACAATTTAGCAAACGGTTTTTGTCTTAAGATGTGTAAAATGTCAATCAGGGCCTTTATGTGTTATATGGAGACATGGGCCAGGGCGGGCCAGAGTTGAATAGTTTCTCCATCAATATTTCCTCTTTTTATTTTTAATTTACTATATTAAAAACTATTAAAGGCTCTTAGGACTGTGATCTTGAAAATATTCCTTATCACACAACTATAAATTAGCGCACAACAAAATCTCAAGAAGAAAAAAAAGGATAATCTCATGAGCATCTTAGCCAAGTTATTGTCAACAATAAAAGTGATTTTGTTGAAGGAAACAAGTCAAGGATGAAATTAAGAATCTGGAAAGGGTCCAATTTATTTAATAAGATTCAGAGAAGAACAAGAACATACTGCTGATGTCATTATAAGTGAACCGTGAAGTTTCCATAGATGGACGAATCAATAGCAAATAACCATCAAAATGGATTCATGACTTTCAACGAGGGGGGTGGGGCATAATGACTAGTAAACAAATTTATTCTTTTTAAGGAAAGCAAAATGCTATTGGCAATATTTTAATAAAACAACTCTATTAGAAAGAAAAATAGAGACTTGGTTGTGCGTTTTTACAATGAACCTACCCCAACCCCCCTACTGTATTAACGATAGGTAGAATATCTTTAAAATTTTATTTCCGACCTGTTCAGGATAACATCTTAGCGTTTCATATCTTCTTAAATAGAAGTCCTATTTCCAAAATATTGAAATGGAGCAAACAAAAAGAACTGGCACTAGTGTCGACAAAAACAAACCATTTTATACCATCTAGTCTTTTGGCGAAATTCGGTATTTTTTAAGCTTTGTAATCGTTTTTCTGTCAGGAAATTGAAATCTGACTTATTCTAATCTTAATTTAAGTATTTATAATAATCAAATTAATCATCCTTTATCGTTATACTGAAAACATGTCAGCTTCTTCCATATGCTAGATAAAGTTGATAGTTTTTTTTGTCGACATTAGTGCCAGTTCTCAATCTCATAACTAAACCGTGCTCTTTACTTTGGTTCTCTAGGACCACAACATTGACAAGTTAGATACAGATAGGACATTTGAGTATTACTTTGAAATCTGGGACTGAAGCGCACGGGAGCATATCCTAGTGGATGTCCAATCGTGACTAAGTAAAACCCGTGAGGCATATAAACTCTCAATACATAAGGATTTACGAGAAGGTCCAATATAAGAACCATCAATCATTATTAGAGGCAAGATATTTAACAGGGTGGGGGGGATAAAAACTATATTATCTATGTCTAATTTATTACTGCAGAAATTTATCACTGCAGAAATTTATCGACTGCAGTACATCCATGCTCAGATTTTTGTTTACCAAAAACTAAATACGGTTTAGCATAATTCAAAGAATGATTATATTGAAGGCATTTACGCTGAAGTCAAAAATACAATTTGTTGCAATTTTAAATCTTGTCAAAATACGGAAAATTTATTACTTCTCATCCTCCTTAAAAAGGAGTAACGTTTAACTATAACCATTATTAAATTATTACAAAATATAATTACAATTATATTAAATAATATATTATTTTATATAATTATGTTATATATAAATTATATAATTAATTATATTATTTTATATAATTATATTATACATTAATTATATTATGATTATATCAAATTATACCAAAAATATAAAAAGAAGAGGAAAGAAATCCTTACAAAGTTTGGTTCTCTAGAGCTGATGCGTTGCCATGCTCAGGTGTGCTTACGGTTCCCATGGCCGTTTTGAGGAGGTGAGGAGATGGACTTCTTCCAACGGTCTCCAGGTCTGGAGGTTCTGTACCCTCGGAGGGCTCAGGAGAACTAACCGTTAAAGGTCTTTCAGATTCGTAAAATGTTACTCGGACTCGAGATGCTGGTCGCTGAGAAGTATTAGCGTCAGCTCTGTAATATAAAGCGAAAAATGAGTTTCTTGTTCAAATAGTTACTGTTTCTGTTATTGAAGATTATGCATAATAAGAATCGAAAGAAAATTCAAGGCGCCATAAATATTTCTCCTCGGAATAATGAAGAATCTTTTCCCTGTAATTATTGTGATTATTAAACATAGTCTCACCATCCCCAATATGTTTGTATAGGCTTATCTTAACTCTTTAAACTCGGGAACATGCATTGAATCATATTTGACACTCAAATCTACACTCTGGCCAAACCTCATACTGACACTATCCTATATTCAGTTGTATATTCACAATAAATCTCAAATTCACAATCACTCTGCCACCCATTTTCAGCCATGCCACGGGAATTAAAGTGAATGTGAATCTCAAAGACAATTTCCTAAATGATCTTTATTCTAAATTATTACAGCATACCTATATAGGCTGAACTGGAAAAGATGCCTCGAGCCTTAACGTCCCTATTGGGATCCTCAAGTCCCACTGATTTACTATTCTGACAATTTATCGTAAAGAAAATCCTTAAGGTTTAGTCTTCTGTGGATTGAATCTTACAGATGCAGCCTTTGAAAAGAAAATTTCTGTTCCTGCAATCTTCGAGTCACCGTATTAAAAGTCAACATAACCATACCAACCTGAAGAACAAATCTGTTTGTACCTTAAGTGTCCCCACTGTATATACTTCGGCAAATAGATGTTTCTACATTACTAATTGACACACGAAAGACATCATTCCAGACCTATCAAAATCCGTTTAGCGAATTTACATAAACCACTGCGCCATCTCAAATGCCGAATGTCGATGTCGATGTCAAGACTTAAAAAACTTTTCTTACTTAAAACAAAATATTATGCAAAAAACAAAAAGTTACATTTGACTGAACACTTTTTAGTTTAAAAAGAAGAAGAAGAAAGAACAGAAGGACCTAACCTAAAAAGCAACTAAATGGAGCTATGATTATTCAATAGATGTCTTAATCATAGACATATTCATTTATAATAGATTACCTACAGCATGTCCTTTCGTCATCTCTCTGTGCTTGCTCATCCAACCACTAACAAAGGATGTTTAAAGTTTGTGAAACAGGCAAAACCGATTATTTAGGGCTGCATATCTAAACTAATGAATTAATTATCATTGTTGCAACCGTTTTTATTAGGTATGTGGTGACTGTTTATCAGCTCGTGCACTACAATGCATACTTCATATAATCTGGTATCTATTCAGAGAATAAATCTATGGTCCGAAGAGGTTTCTCACTAGTTATCAATGCAGAGAATAAGAAAATGAGTAGAAGATAAATCATTTGAGATGTACTGTTTAAGTACGGAAACCGCTGAGTGGTTTGGGGATAAGATCAACAGCTCCTGATTTTCTCACCATTTTCAACGAAAATTGCTTCAAAGTTGCATTTCCCCTAAGGTCTGATAACATTTTCATCCACGAGCTCGAATCTCTTGTATTTTATTAAGACAGGTCACATTGACGTTGACAAATTTTGGAAAATCTTCTATTAGCCACGTTTTTATCCTCTCAAATATTTTACCGACAAAGAAACAACTAGTCCTCACTTTTCCGTGCCTAGTTTCCCCCTCACATAAGAAAAGGAACATAGAAGACCTATACAAAATCCTTAAAAGGCATACTTTAAAAAGTTTCACTTTTGAGAAGACTACAAGCTGGAAACTACTGAAGAGGGAAGACACCTCACAAATTAAGCTCTTTAATCGATTTGTAAGTATGTTTTATTCAAGGTTACAAGTTCTAATGTCTTTTCCAAATTAATTTGAAAAAACAAACAGCTTCTCTGATGAAAGGAAAGAGCGAAGCTGAAATTTAAAAATAACATTATTGTCCCGTGGTTTATGCACAGTATATCTAAAAAACTAGCTCAAATAAACTACCCTATGATATATCGCTATATTTGTAGAATTCTGAGAGCCAGTACTTTACTGAAAACAAAACCGATGCAACATAACAGGATATTCTCTTAGGAGTAGAAAGGCCATGACTAACTGGAAAAAATATTAGACTTGTTCATAAGATTCTCAATAGCTTTTCCCTGGCCATGACATTGGTTAATTTTCAGCATTCAATTTAAATTCTCTAAAAAATTCAACAAGCTCAGTTTTTCAATAAAGCACCCGTTTTACAGATAAATTTTGCATAAACTACGATGTAACAATAGTTGTTCAGTTCGATCTCACATCACCTTCGAGTGGTTTCAGGCTCTATCCTAAGAATTTCTTACAACAATGAAAATTTTTTATTTAGTCAACACTGAATAATGGTTAAAATTTCTCAATCAGTGGTGAAAGGAAAATGTTTGTCACCAGACAATATCTCAGAAAATATATTTTTAAAATTCTGCTAACAACGGGCCGTGGTTCGCTCTTTACTAGGTTGCAGCTACTACTGAAACAATAATAAGATTTCCCTAAAAACAAAATAATAGATTTTGAACAGCAATATTACCGTTTCACCCTCTTTTCTTCAAAAAGAAGTGATAACACCTAATTCTTAACTCTTTTTCACGATCATGACGGGGTTCAGACCCCCTACCCCCTGGATACGTCATTGTAAGGGGATCTAGGAAAGTTTTTCACCGAGCTCCATTAAATGTCCTTTTACAGTCTCCTTTAATTTACTCAAGAGTTTCCTTTACAATTTCACTAAATTATTTGAACCATTTTCCCCACATGATCTAAGAAAGCTCAGATTTCAAACCAGTTTCAATATTAAAGTGAGTTACGTATGTAATACTATGCTGTTTTGTCATTTTTTTTAAGTTAAAATTTAAGTCAAACTATGCAATACTATTCCAACTATGGGGATGACTAGGCATGCCTATAAAGCTAGGCCAATAAAAAAAGAAAATGTCATTATCCTTCTTCTTAATAACCTCGCTTCTCCCTAATCTCCACAGAGTACTTCCCTGGATATCATAATCTTTTGTTCTGGGTCGGAACGGGTCTCTTGTTCACATACTCACACCTGTATATCATTCACGCTCTGAAGTCACATTTACAGTTTACATTTAATAGATCGACGTTTTGCCATTCTTTACAGGGTAACTCCCAGGAACCTATATCTTATCCTTCTTTCAACTAGCAGATATTCACTCGCAACTGGTCTATTGTCATTACTAAGATTCCCGGTTATATTAATTACTTGAAGGTATGCAGTGGCACCAAAACAAAAAACTGAAAGAGGATACAAGCAATTATTTTTTTATGAAAATAAAAAAATTATATTTTTCAAAATCTCGTGGAAAATTGCCCCTCTTGCTCCCACAACAGGAGCCCCTAATGGTATGTCCAATAGGCTCAACCATCAGTAGATAGTTACTAAGAACCTGGCATGGTTGCAGCTGTAGCTGTAACTAGCAGAGAACAAACCACAGCCAAAAGTAAAAAGAAAAGTTTTTATATTTTATTAAGAAAGTCAATCCAGCCAATGCATTCCTTTACTATTTTTTTCCCTTTATTTATTATATTATTATTATATTTATTATATTATATTATTATTATTTATTATATTATATTATATTTTCCCTTTACTATTATTTTTCCTTTACTATGAGTAGGTTCAGAGTTAAACAAACTCTGACCAAACTTGACCTTGGTCAGGTCAACTGTAGTCCTGACAAGGTTTGAATGTAAAAAGTTTGCTTTTTAAGTAGGGTAAAATGTTTAAAAACTCTAAATCAATTTTGGAAGTTTTTTTTTAATTTCGATACAAATTCTGTAGTTCAACTACAGACACCTGAAGTCCAAAATCCGAAAAGACTTTAATGTACTTTAAGGAATGAAGTTGACTAAAGAGGAACTTGCTACAATAGTTAGTTCTACTCAGTCCAAAGAGATGGTGACTTGTGAGAAACAACTTAGTAAACGACTAAACCTTCAAAACAAAACACGCAAGGCGACCACCAAATTAAAGTACACTGAAATTATTCCTTAAAAATAGGAGTTTAGCAATATGTGTATTGTTCTACAAGATAGAAAGAAAAGAGGCTAGATTCTGCAAAACTTTGAGGTCAGATTTTCCTATCAGAATTTGCAACCACGTTTTCAAGAATTTAGTCTACTGCTTTGTCTGCTTTTATAGTTCAAGGAAATAATGACGAAAGTAAATGTGCCTTGATTTTTCTAAATTCTTCAATTTACAAACACGAAGTCAGAATTTAAAAGTTTAGCGTGACTCTGGGTTAACAGTGTGAAATTTTGTCGAATCTGACCCCTATGATTTTTTCTGTATATACAGTGTTTCCAAGTAAGGCAAAGAGTTACCAGATGACTGGTATAATATGGCACAGACATAAAAGCCAAAATACGCCGGGCATACATTTCTCTAACAAAAATGCACCGCAGATTTAACGAAAAACAAATCGCTTTGAGAGTTCCACTGAAAAGTACAGTCTAATGCGTAACCACCTCGAAAAGCGCCCAAATGACAAAAACACTGGCAACAGTGTTAAAAGAAGCGACGCCATTCAATATACAGCAATTATCCAGAGACGACATTGCTCCATAAAGTCAGAAACGATCAACGACATTATATTTATGCTTAAGGTGGTTATGATCCTCAAAACAAAGTCTCACAATGAGAATTCGTGAGCACCGAAGATCTCAAACGCAGATACAAATTTTCATTTTTTTCGAGCTGGGGGCGAGGGTGATTTCCACTTTTATTTGCAAATGTCTGGGTGATGAGGATGCTTTTGCCTATCTTAGCCCTCGAACTTCGATATCTACGGTTAGAACACACAAAGGCTAAAAAAAAACTTTTTTTTTGGAAAAAGATACATCTTGAAAGAACCGATAAAAGAAATATGCAAATACTAACAAGAGAAAATATTTATGGAAACTTTACACAACTCACTCGTCCAACAAGTGCTTCTCTGTATCACAATCCTCGTCTAATTCTGTCTTAATCACAACTTTATGTGATTTTTTCTTCATAACTGAGTCAATCCAACATAAACTTATCACTAGACATTACAAGATTCTGTATACAACTGAGCCTTTTTTTTAGTACTTCCCACGAATCTGGACAGATAAGAAAAAGAGACCTTACCGATAATTTTATCACCAGATAAAGTAAGCAAATACGAAGAAACGCAAACAAAAAGGGATTATTTCAAAAGCCTTGTTATAAGATAGAAGAATAGGAGATAGTCTATATAGAGTCTCAATGAAGCCAACGCCAAGATTTTTTTTTTTTTTTTTTTTTTTTTTATTATTTTTTTTTTTTTATATATAGACAGAGGTGCGTTGGAGCACCGGAACAGCATTCCAATACTGCTATTTTTACGAAACAACTAAATATCGTAATTAATGTGATTTGTGGAGATAATATTTAGTTTAACTGTCTCTTTATAAGAACGATGGTATTTAAACCTTAAAAGTCCATATTATGCAATCCAACTTGAGTTGGTCAGGAGGGATCTCTAACCCAAAAATAGGTACTAGTTAATAATACGAAGCCCACCTAACAAGTCAAGATAGGGTAATCCTAATGGAATATAACCTTTAGTTTATATAACAATATAATTTGGGCTATATATTTGCACATTGGGAGGAGGGGTATAAAGTATAACCTACCTAACCCCCACCCCTAAACAAGTCAAGTTAGGTTAATCCTGATGAAATATAAACTTCATATAACCTTTAGTTTATATAATAATATACCACCCCCTAATGTTAATTTTTTTTTATACAAGACAGAGGTGCGCTGGACTGCTGGAGCACCCAAACAGGATTCTAATACTGCTATTTTTTACGAAACACTAAATATCCTAATTAATATGATTTGTGGAGATAATATTTAGTTCAACTATCTCTTTATAGGAACTAGTATTTAAGCCTTAAAAGTCCTTACTGCGCAATCAAACTTGAGTTGGTACAGGAGGGGTCTCTAACCCAAAAATAGGTACTTATCAATAATACGGTACACATACAACAAGTCAAGTTAGGTTAATCTTAATGATATCTAACTTTCATATAACATTTCATTGGTTATATATTTGTACATTGGGGGGGGGGGTATTAGGTATAACCTAACTAACCCCCACCCCTGATGTGCTAATATATAGCCCAAATTATGCAAGTCCAGTGCATTCCGTCTAAGTGTACTACATTGTATCACCCGTCACCTGTTTTTGTAGCAATGAAACTGCTTTTCTGAGATGTAACCTTGGCGTAATTCTTGAGTGTGTTCCGTATTACTAACAAGAACCCAAACGTTTTCTAGTTAGTACAAATTCTTGCTTTTTTTCGAATTACGTACGCATAATTAAGTTTTTAACCGTTTCGATGGACTTACCCCTACCCCAGAATAAATTCCTACACATCCTGAAAAGGGTAACATGGCTTACCATACTTAAAAAAGCAAAAAAAAACGTCACGATAAGATATTTTCCAGGACTTGATTTGGAACTTAAGCATAGTATAGCGAAAGCAGTATAATAGTTAGTTACTGTTCGTCTCCTTCGAACAAGAACTTATCTACTAAGACCTTGTGAGCTTTGCTTCAGGTTATTCTGAACTTGTATAAAGTGGCAGAGGCTGAGACTTATTCATTATGCCCAGCAAAAAATAGCAACAATCACCGAGAAACCATGTGCTAAAGTTTCTTTATATAAGGTTACTGAATTTGAGAATGGTCAATTCTAGCAGTTATTTCACGTTGATCAGGAAATAACTGTACAATGATCAATCAGTACTTCTACTATATTTGAATTGAAATTGAGCTTTCAGAATAACCCAAAAATTAATGTCGGTAGTACCAACGTTTATATGACATGCAAATCCCTAATTTTTGGATAGATTTCAAAGAAGAGGGAAATTCAGGGAAATGGTAGAAAATTCAAGATTAGCGAAAGTACTGTGGCCAACTTCGAAAGAGCCTCTACATTAGGTCGGATTTTAGAAACAAGAAAATGCTCAAAAATATATATCGACAATTTCTGTATCTGAAAACAGTGTTAGGAAATTCAATTATGAGCAAAATAATCGCCTGTGTTTGTACAGATTAAAAAAAAAAAGAAATACACAACAGTACATGAAAAAAAATATCAAATTTAATATTCATAAAATTCAGTATAAGTGGGGACAAATTTGAAATGTGATGGCAAATCTCAGTACGAATTAGGAGTAGATGACTTGTTAAACCACATTTCGTACATCCGATTTAAATTTGTAAATCAAACCATCACTTCAATACAGATGAAACACACTTATGCACAAATTAGCGGAATTCCCGCTCCCCTCCTCCGTAGAAAGCGTCTTATTTTTTATGTCAATACAGACTTTAAAATGGTAAAGTAGACAACTTGTAAATACAGAAAATACGAAAAATATTTCCTCGGATTTATAGAGAAATGACAAGGCTCAATTTCCGTCAATAAGGCTTACTTAACAGATAAAATACGAGCCTCCTCACTTCTCCTTTCTTGTACACCGGCACCCTATTTCTCATCATTTACACAAGAACTTAGGTAAATACAACTTTCCAAAAATACATAGGTATTTCTCATTTTACAACCTCCTCATCGAAAAAAGATATTTTTATTTCTTATTGTATTTGAGGTCGAGAATGTTAATCAGGAACAAAAAAGGAAAGTAGAAATGCTGCTTCTCCAAGCATCTTGTAATTTTTTTTAGATCCACTGATTTCCATTCGAAAACCAACAACAACCTCTTTTGCTTCCAGACAAAGAACATAGGTGTTATTTTTGAAGGAAGAAATTAGGTTAACTGTTCCCTATTTAAAGCTTCTAGGGCTATCATGAGCTGCATTTGTTGACGAGAATGTTGTTAAGGAAGATAAGTTTTTTCTTCTTTGAAAAAAAAAAAAAAAAACAGCAGAAGAATGTTGTTAAGGAAGATACAATTTTTCTTCTTTGAAGAAAATAATAAGGAAATTACTGGCTTTTATTGAAGTTTATCAATTTAATTTTAATAATTTAATTACTTATTAATACAATTAATATTAATTAATTTTAAATTTCCTTTTAATTAATTAACTTTAATATTAATTAACTTATTAAATTAATTAATTAAATTAATAATTTAATAATTAATACCAATTTAATTACCTTCATTTATTAAAGTCTCAGCTGCATTTCCACGGCTTGACTGTAGTAAAGTCTGTTCAACTTTTAATTACATTTTTAAAGATCTGTCGAGCGAAGCTACACCCCCCCCCGTCTTAAAAAATATTTAAACCTGCCACTGCTTAGGCATAAGGAGAAAAAATCTTAATGGAAGCTAAAGATACATATGAAATAAGGTCTTAGTTCTGCAATCAACAAAAAACAGGCATATTAAATACATTTTGATTACATTTTAATAACATAATCCTTTTTTATCCTTTTATTTAAACTTTTCGATGTTACTTACATTGACTAGATAAGAAAACCCTCTAAAATTATTTTCGTATCGAGAAGAAGCCGGAACGCCTTATACCAGAACACATGTAACCTCATGTGACTTATGTAAGGTAGCAAGTACATAAGAAAGGTAGTACATGATGGGAGGATTAATCTTGAACTTAAAACGGGAATCAGTTACTAATACAATATCCCGAGATTAGACGGTCGATTCATTTTCCAAACAAAAGCTTTGCAAATAGAACACAAGAAGGAAAGAAAAACCAAGGGGAATGCCAACACATTCTTCATAAAAAAATAGTTTCTGGGAAATCACTTAAGGATGTAAACATTCGAGGTCCATTTAGGGGAAGACACACTCCAATGATGATAGATGAGGCACAGCTTATACTAATGGACTTTACAAAGCGAAAATCAATCACATGGACTTTAAATACTCCATTGTTTTCCCAAGACTAAGGTTGGGTCTACTGATGGTCAAAACGAAGAATTCCTCAGATCCTGAGAGCATGAGTGTGTCTCTTACACATCCAACCTATATTTTGGAACATATTTGGAACACAGGCATTTCATTTTTTTATCTGGTGTTTTTTCCCTTTCCCTCCTTATTTTCTTCCTTTTCTCAAAATTCAGAGCTGGAAAAATTGTTCTCAGTTTTTTTTTAAAACAGATTAGAAAGCAAAATAATCATCTTGTAGTATTTTATCCATTAAAAGTATTATGCAGATGGTAAAAGTAGATGTAGATGGTGAATTTTAGTATTTTGGAACATATTCAAAATTCCTTCTTTTCCTCATATTTGTCATAATTTCTCTTTGGCCACTCAATTTTACAGAATGAAGGAATTTTCCAGGAAAGAAGTTTCCAGGGGCGACGATTTTCCGGGTTAGAATTTTCTGCAGGGAGGGGTTCCGGGGAAAATACGTCTAGCACCATTAGATTAACATCCAGACAGGAAAACTATTATTTCAGGCTTCCGACTTTCGGAAAAAAAATATATGAATTCTCGAATCTTCACTCCGATTGGTTAATCATAAAATGTGTGGCTCAGCGAGCAAATAAACGTTCAAATGGGGATGAGCCCATTTACTTAGGTAGCAAAAACAGGTAAAAAATCTAGATATTTCGATCGCATATACAGTGATCGTCAACAGTAGAAATCTTTAGTATTTCTACTGATGACGATTGCTGTATATGTGATCTAAATATCTAGACTTTTTTTTACCTGTTTTAACTGTCTAAATAAATGGGCTTACCCCCATTTAAACGATTATTTGTTCGTCATAAAAAAGGCAAAGTGGTCTGGAAAAAGAACATCTAATTTAAGGTACACCGTCAAAAATGTGTGGCACAACAATAACTAGAATTGAACAAATAATCCTAAAAAACGTTTTTCCCCATCACAACTAAGGAAATACAGAGGCGTAACAAGACCCACATTCTGGAGCCATTCGCCCTCTAAAACGAAGAGCTGGAGTCAAATGAATGCTAAACAAAAGCCAAAAGGAATTTGAACGTTATTCAATTGTGCAAACCCTCCAAATTCCATTTAAAAACTAACTACAGTCTCGGTGCAAATACGGTGCAAGGTTGCATACCAAATAACAAATACGGTGCAAGGTTGCATACCAAATAACAAATACGGTGCAAGGTTGTCATGCTCAATAGGAAGTCTAAAAAGAGTAATGCTGCTCCGAAACAGAATTAATTTCTTTGGATGTGGCAGATTATTAATTTCTCTCCAAACCGACTATTCAAGCAGCCCCATTTCCTGTTCAAATAAGGAATTTTGTTGCCATTTTCAAGGAAATAAATCTAACTTCGCTTCTTGATTGTAGTCGGTATAATACGTAAGTACCACCACTTTCACAGCAACAAATTAAGTTAGCTCAATTAGCCTCACATACATTGTTTATCTTTAGTTGAAAAGCATATACTTAAATTAATTTGGTCAATCAGGGGATCCAACCGACTATTCAAGCTATCCAAACCGACTATTCAAGCAGCCCCATTTCCTGTTCAAATAAGGAATTTTGTTGCCATTTCAAGGGAAAAAATTAGGTTAGCTCAATTCGCTACATATCTATTAATTATTCCTAGTTTGATAGCTTCTACCAGAGTTAACTATTTTAGTTTATCAAACCGATTGGTTTCAAATAGCTGCAAATGGTTTCGCTTCTTTTTATGGTAGGCTAGAGGAAAAAGAAATTGTTCTGCAAAAATCACTAGTTCTGCTAACTCCAGAGAAATTTTTATTACCTTGTATCGATACAAAGTTTCATTAGGTTTAAATGTTTCTGAGCTTAAGAATTCTGATGACGAACACTTTATAAAGGATAAGTGTTGCAACGCAACACAATTAAACACCTTGTTATTTTGTACAGCCACCGATTTCCATTCAAAAACTGACTAAAACATTCTTTCACTCTGAAATACAAAATGTATTTGCCACTTCGGTACTTACGTTGTATACCGACCACAATGTTGTTCTTAATATGTTTAAAACCGGTTCATCTCTGTGTACTCGGAGATAATCAGCTTAGCCTGAGTGAGATAAACTACAGGTACATTTTAATTTAATTATTTAATATGTAGAGTTGGTTAGGTTAGGTATTTATACTTTTTCTCTGTTTTTCTCATAATTCTCTGTTGTAGTTTCCATAATTTTGTTACTTAAGACTTATATCTTCATCATATTTTGGTATATTTCATTATGATTAACCTAACTTCGCTTCTTGATTGTAGTCGGTATAATACGTAAGTACCACCACTTTCACAGCAACAAATTAAGTTAGCTCAATTAGCCACACATACATTGTTTATCTTTAGTTGAAAAGCATATACTTAAATAACTTTGATTAATCAGAGGTCGGTATAAAATAGTTACAGATTCAATCGCTTCGTTGCCTTGTTCTTTCCACTCTTAGTAGATTAGAGAAAAAAAAAACTGCTGCTGGGAAATCACTAGTCCTACAAAATTCATAGGTATTTCTATTTCCCGTTTGACAATTTCCATATCAATAGAAATGAATTTCTTCAAATTTTTTATCCCTTACTGTTCCCGAGCTGAAAAGCATTACCACGAGTAAAAGATCTTCGAAAGGAGAAGATTTGGTCCGCCACGCAATCGAATGTCTTTTAAATTTGTACAGCCATTTATTTCCATCCAAAAATGAACTACAATCTCATTTCACTTCCAAATACAGAACCTGGCTGCCATTTTTGAAGCGAGAAATTAAATTAAATCTCCCCTATTTAAAGACTATAGGCTCTTAAGAGCTACATTTGCTGACGAGAATGTTGTTAGGGAAGCTAAGATTTTTCTTCTTTGAACAAAAGACTACGGAAATTACTGTCGTTTACCTTCATCGATTGAGCCACAGCAGTATTTCCATGGTATCAAGATCTAAATGACTCCATTCAGAATAAGAAAAATATTCTAAATGTTGGAGATCGCTGTGTTGTTTAACAAGTCCATGTAAATTGTTCAGGGAAAAGAGAATCGAAATTTTTTTTTTGTTTACTTGAAAAATTGGGTCAAAGGTAGGTCTACTTGTATTATTGCGACCCCACTCAAGTTCTTGATCTGAATAGAACCGGTTTTTCTGCTGCAATCGGAGATAATAAGCTTTGTCTCCGTGAGATAAACTACAATGTAGGTATATTTTAGTTAAATATTCAATATATAGAGTTGGTATTTTGGTTAGGTAAGGTATTAAATATAATACGTTCTGGGCAGCCTGCTTTCCATGATTTTCGTCTGTAGATTCCATAATTTTATTAATAAAGTATTATCTTTTCATTATATTTGGTATATTTCATTAGGATTAACCTAACTTCACTTCTTGAGTGGGGTCGCTATAATACATAAGTACCTATCAAATATCCAGGTTATCATGAATTACACAGATTTTCTTCAAAGTTCTATTGTTTCGTTTTTTCCGAGAGGGGCGTTAGTTTAATTCCACTAAAATTCTACTCCTTTTGTCGAGCTATGATAATCACTTCAAGAAAGTATTCGAACGGCTAATAATGGCAACGACTGAAAACTTACTATTATGAAGCCTTTAACGCAAGGGGGCCCCCACCTTCTGCCATCTGATGACGTGTACTGCACAGGTCTGTCACGCATGGGACAGTTCCCTCTATATTTGTCACAGTTCCCCCACGCATGGCCCGCGCCATCTGATGTACGTGATTTCTGAAAGTGAGTACCCCCTAGGTTTAACCAATGTCTGGTACTATTTAGCTTCTAGTTCTACTCTCTGTTATTCTTTGTATGACGGATTTTGAAATAAATAATAAACAAATAAATGGCTTGTATATCTTTAGCCTCTAGCCGCACCAATCAGAAAATTAATGCCTATATTAATCGCAGGAAGATTTTTTTTTTACTTCGCTCCGGAATTTTCGGAATTAGCAATAATTCCAGGTTGTGAAGTTTTACCAAACTTACTTTCGAGATCCAGTTAACAAAATTTCAGCGAAAATAACAAAAAAAGGCACGCTACGACCATGGTGTACATACCTCTTCACCGGGAAAAATTTCCCAAGGAAACTTTATAGCGATTTTAGCTTCAGAGATGGTTTTAGGGGGAGAGGGGCAGTTGCCCCAGGCGTAAAAATTTGGGGGGCCTAATATTTCAAATAAATAATCTAACGATTATAATCATTGACATTTTCAATACTTGAAATTTCATGGACAACTGTTTGTAAAAGCAAAGATACACAGCTTTAAACATTACTGTAATAAAAGGTGAGAGCAAAATGGATCAAACTAGAAAATCAAATCAATCCTGTTTCCCTTATGAACAAGTTCACCATTATAAAGGAACATACCATCTATTTTCCAAATCTTTGTTACAGAATCATAGAACAATTTTTGCTCATAACAAGTTTTCATTTGATTCAACCAAAAGTTAGCAATTTTTGACCCGTTCATTGAACCATCAGATGTTCATATCCACCCACGTGGAATCTGCTACTAAAGAATTAATTGCAACTGTCAGAAAGTAAAACTAGATATATTAACATAATTATTGGCATGTTGCCATTATTCTGCCATTCTGGATTGTACAAAAGATTATCTGCCGAAAGTAAATAGCACCCGTAGCGAGATTTCAAATACGAACAAGCATAGAGTACCGACAAAAGATATTTGGTTACTTTTAAGAGTAAAAACTGCTAGTGTCGGAAAAAAATATCACTAGCCCCATCTAAAGTTTGGTGACTTTGTTTAACCCAAAGGTTCATCCACACTTGTCTTTTTGGGTACTTTAAAACGCAGGGGATGGAAGATAACACAGGGGATGTAAAGTTTTGTCAAAATTATGGGGGAGGGGGGGCCAAAGTTAGAGCCGATTTTCCCAAATCAAGTGAAAATGACAAGTGAAAACTGAAAATTGGGCCATAGAGTACCATAAAGGTAAATATATACTAAAGAACTTGAGAAAACTGACCCGTTTCTGTGGATGTTAGAGTTGTGCAGGCTTATCTTATTTTTAAAGATTTCTGAAGAAACTAAATTTCAGCTAGGGGGGACAAGCTACGGTCTGGGAGAGGGAGAGAAAACCGAGGTCTGGGAGGGACATTTTCCGTCCTCTCCCCCGTAGCAAATTAAGCCCCTTGTAAACACCGCAGTACTACTATTACATTCGTACTTAGCGCTAAATCGCCTTTGCTTTTACCCTTTTAAAGCGAGTCTTGAAGCATTAGAAACATATATACGCTATTTCTGTATTTTTTGTAATACTCTCAACAAACTCCACATTAAAATAAGACCACAATTAAATTTGGTGCCGACGTGAAATATTCCAGCGCAGACCTAACAGAGCTTTGATAAAGAAGTAGAGATACAAACTATTGATAACCAACACCGGCGGATCAAAGAAGACTGGGGGAATCCCCACCCCAAGGTTTTTTCTGGCGCCCTCATTCTGTGTTTTTTTCTGTTTTTCATTCTTTTTCCAAAATAAACCTGTCAATTTGGTCAATTATTGGCAACCTTGTCACCTTGTCACCAACCTAAGATTCCGCTGTAGATCCGCCTTTGATAACCAAGAACTTACACAATATTTGTGACATTAAGATAGATTTAGGTGAACACAGCTCAAAACATTGATAGGACAGGCAATTCTTCCGGAGGGGGAGGCTCTCCTGGGTACTGTAAGCCTGTTTTTGGTGAAAAACAATAAAATAATTCCCCTCTGTGTGTGTATAAAAGACGATAATACAACTAAATTAATTAGCTTACTAAGTTAATTAATAACAAGACAAATTCATTACATGAATATACTAACTGTAATAACATTAATTAGTGCAATAAATCATGACCACCTTTTAATCAATACTTTTTATCACTGATAATGGATTAATAATTAATGTAGATAATTAATGATAAATATTAGATAATTAATGTAGTTAATATCAAATAATGTTTAAACTAATAATTCTTATTAGTTAACTAATATTTTTATAACTAAAATTATTATATTGAATAACAACAAGACAATTAATTAATAATAGGACAAAGCGTATTTTCAAAGACTTGAAGGAGATTAGAAGAGGACAGAAGATTGATATTATAAGCGGAAGAGATAACTTATAAATCAAGAGACAGGACAAATTTTCGAAGGTCTGAAGAGAGTAAGATTTCTTTGATAACGGCGCCATGTCTAGCTACTCCAATGACAAAAGTATTCCTATTTTGGAAGAACTACTTATGTTTACTGCTTCTTGGCCGGATCATATTTATCCAAAGGGTAGCAACGAACTAGTAACCAAGAAGTAATCAATATTTATGTGAAGTGCATGCTTCATAAACAATAAATTCATAAACAGTAGAGATCATGACCACCTTTTAATCAATAATTTTTATCACTGATAATGGATTAATAATTAATGTAGATAATTAATGATAAATATTAGATAATTAATGTAGTTAATATCAAATAATGTTTAAACTAATAATTCTTATTAGTTAACTAATATTTTTATAACTAAAATTATTATATTGAATAACAACAAGACAATTAATTAATAATAGGACAAAGCGTATTTTCAAAGACTTGAAGGAGATTAGAAGAGGACAGAAGATTGATATTATAAGCGGAAGAGATAACTTATAAATCAAGAGACAGGACAAATTTTCGAAGGTCTGAAGAGAGTAAGATTTCTTTGATAACGGCGCCATGTCTAGCTACTCCAATGACAAAAGTATTCCTATTTTGGAAGAACTACTTATGTTTACTGCTTCTTGGCCGGATCATATTTATCCAAAGGGTAGCAACGAACTAGTAACCAAGAAGTAATCAATATTTATGTGAAGTGCATGCGCATGCTTCATAAACAATTAGAAACACCAGCAATATCTGGTATGAAAAATAAAAGCGGTTCGAGTATAGATTGATTTAAATATTTTATCCAGTCTTACTTAGTAGAACGATAATTAGATTAGTTTATTAATATAAACTACTACCACTAATAATTCACCGCAGCACCAAGCCGCCTGAGTTCGACACAGCTAAGTACGCTCCTCCTCCAACGCAATCTATTGAAGGCCTCCCTCTTTACACCCTCCCAGGAAGTTCCAATTTCCTTTAAATCTTGAATATAGAGCAATATTTTATTAACATTTTTCAACATCCCCTTCAAAACACGAAGAAACTTTTAACTTAACATCATTAACCGGTCAGAAGCATTGCTAATACATCCTCTTGACAGCTTATGTGGGCATAGTGAGTTTCGATTCATTTCAATACAGTTACAATATTACCCAAATTTTTTCGCCTTATTACCTGATGAGTAGTATTAGTAGAACCAGAAGTTATAGTAGTCGCAGTGGGAGTAGAGTTAACAGTAGTAGTCTTAGTTTTAGTGGCAGCAGTAGTAGTAGCAATAATAATAATAATAGTAGCAGTAGTAGTAGCAATAATAATAATAATAGTAGCAGTAGTTGTAGGAGTAGAAACAGTAGCATTATGATGCAAATATTGTATTTAGGTTAGCTCAATCCCCCGCAACAAACCTTGTAAGTTTTAATTTCACACAAGAAACTGTTCCTGAGATATCGCTGATATCCCCTTTTGACAACCAGCATACGGATGGCAGATTGTCATCCATACAACAGAAATTTTCAGAAATGTTCTCTGAAAATTTCACCTTCATACTCTTAGGCATAATAGTAATCACATCAGTAGTATCACTACTCAACTTAATGCAATTAGCCATTGCTAGGATATTGTCGATTTGCTCTTTTCATAATCTGTATATTCATATACTTTTTGAAATTTTCATCTTAATGCCCTTAACTTTACAAATAGTTCCGATAGAAGTAGTAATTGGAGCAATGGTAATAGTAGTAGCAGCACTAGTAAATGCTGCTGCAGCAGCAGTAATCGTAGTAGTGTGCACATATTGCCTTTGGTCAATTGATCTTCCCCTTTAAGTATTCTCTGAGACTTCCAACTTAATACACAAATTAATTATTAAAATACGCTATTTTGACAATCTAAATGCACATAGTCGCTTTTGTTAGTTCGAATTTGCCATCAATATTCTCTCAAACTTTTACTTCATAGACTTAGTTTTAATATTACTATTATCACAGTAATTTCGGTGGTAGTAAAATAGTTGCAGCTTTAGTGTTATATTGGTAGTAGTAGTAGCAGTGATCAGTATTAATAGTGGTGGTTGAACATGGCTTTCATGATACCCCGGAAGTTTCACCTTGACACGTTAGGCCGTTCTAAAAATATTATTGATGTGCGGTTTTGACACCCTTTTGACGCCCTTTTCACCTTAATACTCTAAGCCTTGCAAGTTGTTGCAATTGAAGTAGTAGTCGGAGTAGTTTAGTAGCATTATTAGCCTAAGGGAAAGTAGCTGTAATATTAGCGTTAGTGGTGACATGCATATATGCATATATACCTTTTCTCAATAACATATACTATATGTAAACAATGAACCAATTGCATAACTTGCAGCCCTTGCCCTAAGACATCGAGGGGGGGGGTTAACATCCCGAAACACATAATTACTTAGCTTTTCAACAATGCTGAAAAAATTACGTCTCAAAACTTTGTTTGGATGTTTGTTATGGACAATGATGGGCATGCAGGGGGGGGGGGGGTTCTCTCAAGTCACTTTGACTTTTAATAAGGGCACTATAACTTACAAAATCAAATGAGACCCATCTGAATTTAATACGACCAACTATTCCATAAGAACCTTATATACCCCCAGTGCATAACTTACAACCCTTGCCCAAAGAGCTGTAAGAGAAGAGGGCGTTGGTCTTCCTCTCACACATAATTTCCGGACCCTTCAACAACGATGAACAAAATTATTATCTCCAAATTTTGATTAGAGAAGTTAAAGAAAATGATGAGCGTCGAGGGGGGAGGGCTCTCAAATCACTTTGACTCTAAAAAGGGCACTAATTATCCCGAAACACATAATTACTTAGGTTTTCCACAATGCTGAAAAAAATTGCGTCTCAAAACTTTGTTTGGATGTTTGTTATGGACAATGATGGGCATGCAGGGGGGGGGGGGTTCTCTCAAGTCACTTTGACTTTTAATAAGGGCACTATAACTTACAATTTAAAATCAAATGACACCCATCTGAATTTAATACGACCAACCATTCCATAAGAACCTTATATGCCCCCAGTGCATAACTTACAACCCTTGCCCAAAAAGCTGTAAGAGGAGGGGGCGTTGGTCTTCCTCTCACACATAATTTCCGGACCCTTAAACAACGATGAACAAAATTGTTGTCTCCAAATTTTGATTGGAGAAGTTAAAAAAAATGATGAGCGTCGAGGAGGGGGGGCTCAAATCACTTTGACTCTTAAAAGGGCACTAACTTCCAATTTCAAGTCAAATGAGCCCCATCTAAAGTTTATACGACCACCCCATTCCATAAAAACTTTACGTGTCCTCGTTGTATAACTTACAACCCTATCCCCAGCACGCTGGGGGTCGTGTCAATCCTAGAGACATTATTATATGTTCTTTGGACTATTTTGAACAAAATCACTATCTCATAATTACAAACATATGCGTTTGGTGAACAGAGAGTTTGGCGGAGAGGGGGGGGGGCTAAACTTTTGACGCAGAGAACTTCTATTTTACAACCAAATGAGCCTCTCCTAAAGTTAAGCGAACATCCCTTCCAAAAGAACCTTAAATGCCCCGCGGCCTAACTTGCAACCCTCACCCCCAGGTTCTGGTAGTTTGTATCAACCCCAATAGCCTTGTTATAAGATCTTTGGACTATTTTGAATATAATAACTGCATCAAAAAATTTATTCGATGCATCCCGGGAGAACATGACGTGTTGCGGTGGGATAGCTGCCCTCAGATCACGTTGACTCTTAAAAAGGACACTAGAAATTCAGATTACCAGCCTAGTGAGTCTCCTCCAATGTATATACGACCACCCTCTCAATAAGAGCCTTGTATGCCTTCGGGGCATAACTTACAACCCTTGCCCTAAGAGCTGTGGGAGCGGGAGTGTCTTCCTTGAAGACATAATTTCCGGAGCCTTTGACTTCAACGAACAAATTTGCTATTTCCAAATTTTGATTAGACCTCTTTGGGGAAGTGATTGGCGTGGGAGGAGGCTGGTTGCTCTCAGATCTCTTTTGACTCTTAAAAACAGCAATATAACTTCCAATTTCAAATCTAATGAGCCCCATCTGAACTTTATACGACCACCCCTTCCATAAAAACCTTATACTCCCCCAAGGCATGAATTATAACCTTATACCCAGGGCACTGGGGGGGGGGGTTATGTCAACCCTAGAGGCATTATCATATGTACTTTGAACTATTTTGAGCAAAAGAGCAATCTCACAGTTAAAATAAGATTCGCTGGGTGAAGAGTTAGTCGTGGGGTGCTACCTGCCCTCCATCACTTTTGACACTTAAAAGTGAACTAGAACTTCCAATTTTCAACCAAATGAGCCTCTTCTAAAGTTTATGCAACCGTCCCTTCCCCAAAAACCTTAAATGCCCTCAAGGCATAAATTGTGACTCCCTGTCCCCAGGCTCTGGGGGTTTGTTTCAACTCCAAAAGCCTTGTTATGATATTTTGAATGTTATTTTGAATAAAATGATTGTCGAAATTTCTATTAGATGCATTTCGTGACAATACGACGTGTGTGTAAGGGAGGAGGGGGCTACCCTCCAATCACTTTGACTCTTTAAAAAGAATAGAGTCTGGAAAAGAATTTCCAGACCTTTCAACTACGCTGAACAAAACGACTATCTAAAATGTTGGTTAGAAGTGTTTTAGGAAATGATGGGCTAGAGGAGGGTGGGGGCATTTACTCTTCGATCACTTTCGACTAATAAAGAAGGTACTAGTCCGATCAATTTTCAATTGAATGAACAATTTTGAAGTTTCTACGGCACCACTTTCTATTTCTTATATGCCCCAAGGGCATAACTTAAAACCCTCGTCCTGAAGGATGGGAGGGGGGGTGTCATCTTCAAAGACATAATATCTAGACTTTTCAACTACGTTGAACAAAAAGGCTGAACTAAAATTTTTATCGGAAGTGTTCGGAGAAATGATGGGCATGGGGAGGCATTCGCCCTCCGATTACTTTTGACTATCAAAAGGGGCACTAGCCCTCTCAATTCCCAATCAAATGAGCCCTTTTTGAAGTTTCTACGACAACGTTTTCGGTGGCATGGGAGGGGGTATTTGCCCTGCAAACACTTTCGACTGTTAAAAAGGGCACTATCCTTTTCAATTTCCAATCGAATGAGCCCTGTTTGAAGTTTCTACGACAACTCCTTCGATACAGAGTGCCCTGACCTAAGACTAAAAATAAATAATACACTGTACCCACATCGTTCTTTACTTAGGCAGTGCTATTGCGCTACTTATGCTTAATGGGTGAAGTTATAATTCGTGTATTGCTATCGTTTTTGCGAAATTCTCCTGTTTTAACTTATACTCATCTTCTTTGGCAGATCTTCATACTCCTTTTATAGACTTAACGTTTGATTTTGCCCATATCTGCGTACAGGGAGAGATAACGGGAGCTGCAACCCTCTTTTCTCTTAAGGGTCGAACTTGTTGGTTTCTATTATTTCGCCCACATTCCATTATTAATTTTTATTAGAACATCAAATTGCAATTGCGACATGCACTGACGGAATGCCGGCTGGCTAGTTACAGATTGTGGGAGATATGTGGGAGGGATCTGGGCGCGACCTTCTTATGAATCTTTCGATGTTTTTTCAATTATTAAATAAAATTTGTTCTTCGCTATTAGGCCGCCCAAAAATGACGTTCGTACCTCCTACCCCCTGGATACGGCCTTGGTTCCAATATTTTCGTTTGGACTCAAGCAGTACTATCATGTTATTTATCTTGTTACTATAACATGTTTTCTTCAAGAAATGTTTACATTAATGCAACAGCAGGATTGAGCGACAATAAGCTTGACTTTTCCTTGACTTGAAAAAGCTGCAAGTTAGAATATTTTCCTAGTCGACTAATCCTTTTTCAAGTCGGGAAATTTTATTTTTTGTTTGTGAGCTTACTGCGGAACCGTAATACTTTTCAGGAAGAGATTTGAAAGCCGAAAATCACTTGTTCTCTTTGATCTCCAATTACAATATTTAATTTTCACGAATTAATAAGGGAAACAATGACTCAATAGTCTGTTGCGTGCTATTGAAATAATTAGTGCCAAAATTCTCATAGCTTGGCACGAAAATCCAACATTATTCAAAGCTCTTTCATGTTCAGAGTCGGTGGACTTTTAATTAGTGAAGCATCAGGAAAATAAAAACTTGTATTTTTCAAATAATTCCTTAATTTAATCGAAATATGCGAAGAAAATGACCAAAACTTTGTTTGTCTACAGTAACAGTTAGATCTGTAACAACTATAAGTGAAGTACGTACCTCATATTCGTTAATAACTGGACATAAATCAGGTATATCACGTTTCAAAAAGTAAAAGTTGTTCGAATATATATTGGTTTATAGTATTATCGATCCATACACGTTTAAGAGCCACTGAAAGCACTGGAACCATTCAAAAACCATTTTTTTTTTCTTTTTATTAATTAAAAAAACTTTTTCTTCAAAATAAGCTTTTCAAAGAAAAGCAAAGAACTCATTAGACCAAAAATTAGCAAAAATAATCTTACCAAACGCAAAACTACCACAAGTCAGTATCAAAGCAGAAGCTTCTAGTCTAGGTCTAAGACAATGTGAAATTTCTCATTTTCTTCGACAAAGGTGGTCATTTGTGTTCAAAAGTGGTCATGTATGTACTTCTTTTTGTTAATTTTGCTTTTTCACCTGTGGTGATAGGATACAGGGCTCATTTGAACAAAAAAAAGTTCTAATGTGTTGTTTGAGAAACAAAAGAGACCGTGTGGTAGCTAAGTGCAAAGTTCCTTCATTTTGTGTCCATTCCCTCCAGAGGCGTATTTAGGTGGAGGGAGGTGGGACACTTGCCCCGGATGCAGAAATTTTTAGGACGCAAAATTTCAAATAAGTGATCTAACGGTTATGGCCATTTTGTAATTTATTTTTATTAAAATAAAGTAGAAGGAGCAGTTAGTAAATGAAAACAATTAATAAATTATTAGTAATTTATTAAAATAACTAGTAATATCTATATACCTAAATTAAAATAATTGGTAACAATTAAATGATTAAATAATTTAGATAATAAATTACAAAATGCTTTAAAAATAGATTATTAATTAACTAATAAATTGAAAATGATTGTGTTAATAAATGAAATTTTTTTAATTCTCCAATGAATCTTATTTGCAACCTATTTCCTTCCCTAAATTGTAGAAAGGCCCAAACTCAAAGGAACACAAGTCCAGGTTTAGTCATAACAAAAGATCCCAAATCAGTCTTACCCCTGCTCTCAGCAGAAAAAAAGCAACTACATGAAAACAAGAAAAACAATATTGTTTTAAAAAAGTGTACAATTTAGAATAATGATAATTGCATTCACAGATAATCCTGAAAATTTACGAAGGATTAATTAACAAATTTCAAAAAAAAACTGAGACAACATGTGGAAGTCGCCTCGTTTTAAAATAGTGTCCTGAACAAAAAGCTATTAGCAGTTTTCTATGCTCCGGAACACAGAATCCCTGGAAAATTACCAGCCAAGATAGAAAAAATTCCAGCTAGGTCAATAAACTCATCAGCTTAACTAGCTGGCAACATCTCGAACTTTTTTCATTTCATTAATCTGCAGAGCGATTCCTGAAAACAACCAATTTTAACCAGGGTTATAATCTGAGTTTCATTTCGGATGGGGTTCCAACTAAGTGACAGCAGTTTGTAAAGCCACTTTACCACAAACAAATTTAGGATATGTTACAAGTCCTCTCACCTAACACATCATTCGAATTCGTGGCTATTTTGCTGAAGGTTTCTTACAGAATTTCTTGACCCCTCGTTAGTAAGAAATCCAACTAATATACAAATTAGTCTTGAAGAAAATTAGCACAAAGAAAAAAAATATGGTACTGGCAAAATATTGTAATAGAATTTGTCTTATTCCGAGTGAGTCTAGACACCAATTTTATTTGCTGCGCATTTTTAAACAATAATCAATAAGCGTGAAACTTGGCACGTTTATGAGGTAGCAGAGGGGGGGGGGAGGATAGACTTGAATAGACTTGAATGAGGAGGGGAGGATAGACTTCACTTAAGACGTATTTAGATGGTTCTATGGCGTCGTAACTATTGAGTCTGCTTTACACTCAATAGATCTATGGTTCGATCCTTGATAGAACCAATTTTTAACGTTTTGCTTTTGCGACAAAAAACGGCAGAATATGGCAATCAGGTTGTTCTTTAGTTCGGAGAAACAAAACAATTCCACCATTTAAAACTGTGCCTACATTAAGCCAGTAAAAAAAAAATGAAAAGTGTTTAAGTAACAACATTTTTTACAACTTTTACGAGTGAAATCAGCTTCGTTTCTCTGTTGTTGGATAAGGCTCTACAATGTAGAACTAACGCTCTAAAATGATCCTTTGCCAACAGTGAGTGAAGTAAAACCAGCTATGCACATGAACCACGAACCATCAAAGTCTGATAATCTGTAGGCGGTCCTAACATAAGGACATACAATCATTACTATTGTCAAATTTTGATGGAAGGGATACAAACCGCCATTATTTAGTGAGTAAAAAAAGGTAAAGAATACGGCTTTAGACTTTACAGTCCCTACCGGCGGTGCTGATCTCCGTTTCTTGGCCCTTCAGTCAGGAAGTGTAATGGGGGGTTAGGGGCCAACCATTCTGCGCTTTCGCACACCCTTCCTGATTACCTTCCCCAGATTTCTCCAGGTACCCAATTAGAGCTGGGTCGACTCTGGCTGAGCTTACAGAGTCACGCCACTGACCCCCGTCCCAAACTAAATAATTGGGTACACTAGGATCCAAACCCTCGCCCTCTCAGACAAAGGATCCTGAATCCACCACACCAATCCCCTCGGCCAGGACGGCTCACCGAAATGTTCAGTCAAAATTCAAAGAAGCAGATATTCCAGAATATATGATATAACAAGTTTTGAGTACATATTCCTTGGATTTCCGCCTTAGAAACACAGGCACTCTGACCTTAGCAAGCAAATAGAAGAAAAAAATACTAGAAAAGCGTATGGAACCCCTTGGCTCGTTGGCACATATTTAATAGAGCCAGATTGAATTCTTGCATGCTTATCGTATCAATTTCTTCACTCTATTTCCTTATTTCTACTGTGATTACATATCAGGAGAAAAACTATACTTTCAAGATATCTGACTACCATTTTAGGTTAATTAAACCAATTCTAAGAGTCAAACTATACTTTAGTTTATACTTTAGCATACTCTATACTTTATTATACTTTAGTATTTTCTCTATACTTTAGTATAGAGAAAAACTATACTTTCAAGATATCTGACTACCATTTTAGGTTAATTAAACAAGTCTTAAGAGTTAACTTAGAAATCTATAAATGCCGGGTATTTTTAAACTGTAAATTAATGGGAATTTCGGTTTCTACATTGTTTCAATGGCAATTGAAATTAAAAAGCAGACATGTATGCAAGGAAATTGATCTTGGGGTTGCCCTCCGCTATTTGCTCTCCTTTACTGAACATATGACTTTGAATGGCTAATGAACATAAACCACCTGTTATAAACAATATTTTAGTTTTAAACGTCTAGACTAAGTGCAATGAGGAGACAAATTTTGACGTTCAATACAAAACTACTGATTTTTTTTTCTTTTTTATCAACTACTTTACCTGCAGCATTTTGTCTCTTATACAGGATAACCACAGGGTAGCCAAATCACAAAAGTGTAGGGGGATCGGCAAAATATTTTTCAAAATTTAGGAGGGCCATTTTCTTCTACAGAAAATACAAAAAAGAGCATTTTTCAGCAAAAATACCAAACAAGTACGTTTCAAAACCCATTAGTCTGGGGAATTCTGGGGGAGGGGGTAAATGCCAACTCCCCCAGGTTTCAACATTTTAAAACCCAAAATTTAGCTACACTACGCCTCCTCAATAACAATTTGAGTTTCTAACTTACATAATTAAAAAAAGAAAAAAAGAATCAAAGTCAAAGTAAAAAATAGGTTTCCCGTCATTCTGAAATAAAAACTCAATATTATTGCATCAAATCGATTACTATATCAAATTTAATTACTTCATTTTCTGTAACAAAATCTAGAAAGCAGTACATTTTTGGAACAAAGAAAAAAAGGGAAAGTTGTGTGGTTTAAATCTTTGCTTTGGATATAAAATTGGACTAAGTAAATGAGTGTGCTCGATAATTCAATAAATAATACATTTTCGTAGGTTAAAGATATTAAATTGACCATGCTCAATCAAAATAGAATGAAATCACTCTAAAAAAGGTATAAATCTGCCCATATTTCAACCTCATAAGGAGAAAGGATCAGTATTTACCTACTAGGAAAACCAGCAATCAAACAGTTCGTGGTAACGAACTGTAGTAAGGAGCGACCCGGCTCAATAGTAACCGAAACTCTAAAAAATGGAATTTCGATACCTATTATATATTTGATGTAATAGTTACATCAAAAGAATTGCATTTTAATGCTGATTTTAAATATATAGGTTTCATCAAGATCAGTTATACTCATCAAAAGTTACGAGCCTGAGAAAATTTGCCTCATTTTAGAAAATAGGGGAAAAAACCCCTAAAGGTCATACAATCTTAACGAAAATCACACCATCAGATTCGGCGTATCAGAGAACCTAATTGTAGAAGTTTCAAGCTTCTATCTACAAAAATGTGGAATTTCGCGATTTTTTTTTGCCAGAAGACAGATCACGGATGCGAGTTTATTTGTTTTTTTCCCCCAGGGGTGATCGTATCGACTCAGTGGTCCAAGAATGTCGCGAGAGGGCTCATTGTAACAGAAATTAAAAGTTCTAGTGCCCTTTTTAAGTGACCAAAAAATTGGAGGGCACCTAGGCCCCCTCCCACGCTCATTTTCCCCAAAAAGTCACCGGATCAACATCCAGAGATAACCATTTTATTTGCCATAGTCGAAAAACCTACTAACTATGTCTTTAGGGACGACTTACTCCCCCGCAGTCCCCGTGGGATGGGCTGCAAGTTACAAACTTTGACTTGTGTTTACATATAGTAATGGTTACTGGGAAGTGTACGGACGTTTTCAGCGGGATTTTTTTGGTTTAGGGGGAGATTTGAAGGGGGGGTTGCTTAGGAGGATATTTCCATGGAGGAACTTCTCATGGGGGAAGAGAATTTCAATGAAGGGGGCGCATGATTTTCTGGCATTATTTGAAAAAACAATGAAAAAATAAATATGAAAAGTTTTTTTTTTAAATTATTACGCATATGAGGGGTTTGACTCCTCGTTACACCTCACTCTTTACGCTAAAGTATTTTTAGTAATTTCAACTATTTATTCTACGGCCTTTGTGATTCAGAGGCAATTCTTAAGGAATTGGGACAAAACTTAAGCTTTAGTGTAAAGAGCGTGGTATCGACGAGGGCTGAACCCCCTCATATACGCAATAAAAACATATGAATATAGAAGTTCGTTATGTAAGTTAATTCGTAAGTTACGTATATTTTTTTTTTCCAATGAAAACGTTTGTAAAAAATTAAAAGTTCTAGTTGCCTTTTTAAGTAATCAAAAAATTGGAGGGCAACTGGACCTTCTCCCTCGCTCCTTTTTTCTCAAAATCTTCCGATTAATTGCAATTAATTAATATGCAAATTTTGTTTTAATTATTTATGTAGGGAGAGCCAAGATCAAAGCAGGCATTAATTCAAAAACGTCCAGAAATCAAATTTTTAAAAAAAAACAAGTTTTTTTAAATGAAAGTAAGGAGCAACATTAAAACTGAAAACGAACAGAAATTACTCCGTATATGAAAGGGACTTTTCCTCCTCAACGCCCCTTTCTTTACGCTAAAATTTTTTACTGTTTTAAAAAGTAGACTTAAGAGAAAGAGTCAAACTTTAGCGTAAAGAGCGAGGCGTTGAGGAGGAAAAGCCCCTTTCATATAAGGAGTAATTTCTGTTCGTTTTAAGTTTTAATGTTGCTCCTTACTTTCATTTAAAAAAACTTGTTTATTTTATTTAATATACCTAAGGACCGAAGTTGCGTGGGATTGAAAGAAATGACGCTTTTCTGCCACTAAGCTTTACACACTCACCCAATCCTCCCAGAATAGGTCTGCAGGGCACGGAAAATATGATTAAAATACTTAGCCGTCTAAAATAACAAATTGAATACAAACAAATTTCGACTAATTGTTATTTAGCTTTAAAAATATGGTAAATGTATCATTACTTGGGGGGGGGGGGCAGATTTTAGGATACAACCCTAAGGATATGACTTTTTTCATTTTAACAATAAAAAAAGCGAGGTTTAACTCAGATTTGCTTTAGATAGCGTAAGCCCTGGGCTGGACCTTGAGTCTGAAAAATCATTAAAACTCAAAGGACTGAGTATGATGCTTTCAGAATTAAAGTCTGAGCAACCTGAGTCATCAGACCCAAAATGAAGAGTAAATGATAAATAAAATCATTGTGTCAATTTGTTTTCCTACCACTGACTTTGAGCATTAGTCACAAATTTGTGTTTTGATGTTTCTGTTGTTTTTTTTTTTTTTTACTTTAGAATACAAATTCTGTTATCTGGGAATGTGATAGATGATCTTTCCAAAGTGTTATGCGTTATGATTCGAAAAGACCTTGAGTTTCAAAACTCACTAAACTCCAAGGTCTGAGTATGATGCTTTCAGAATTAGAATCGGAGTAACCTGAGTTATCAGACGCAGGATAAAGAGAAAATGATAAGCAAAATCATCCTGTCAATTTCTTCTCCTTTTTCTGAGTTTGAGCATCAGTCACTAATTTGTGTTTTGATGTTTCTGTTTTTTTTTATTTATTTTTTTTTTTACTCTAGAATATGAATTCTGTTGTATGGGCATGCGATTATTGATCTTTCGAAAATGTTATGTGTTACGTTTCGAAGAGATGTTGATTTCAAAACTAATTGAAACTCTTAAGGTCTCAATATGATGCTTTCAGAATTAGAATCCGAGTAAACTGAGGTATCAGACGGAGGATAAAGAGAAAATGATAAATAAAATCATTGTGTCAATGTTGTTCTCCTTCTGTTGAATTTGAACATCAGTCAAGTTTTTTTTTTTTTTTTTTTTTTTTTTTTTTTTTTTTTTTTTTTTTTTTTTTTTTTTTTTTTTTTTTTTTTTTTTTTTTTACTCGAGAATACGAACTCCGCCATCTGGGAACACGGGATTTGATCTTTCGAAACAAAAATATAATATTACTTTTTCATTTTTTAAAGGACAAGATCCAAAAAGGATGGTTATCTTTGGAACCTTCAGAACCATTTACTAAATACGTCTTCTCTTGCCGATTAACGGCTACGCATTGGGTCAAGACTTAGTGAAAATCATATAATTACCACGAGGGAAACGAGGAGGGAATGTCAAATAGTGCAACGTTTTGTCAGCTATCCAGAAAAGGGTACATTTTATAAAATTCTCTCTTAATGTTCGTGGAACTTTCAAAGATCGTTTGAAGAAAAATTATCAGAAGGCAGCCCTCATATGCCCTTTCTATGCACAAGGACATAAACTATAATGATAAAAACAACATAAACTTCGATAAAAGGAAATATTCTGTGGGCATGACTTCATTGATTTTGATACCTATCAAGCTATATTAAACCTAAGCAATACGAGGATGCGACCTGGCTAGTCTTATCCAGTTTTTTTATGTTGAATGTATCAAACACCTTAAGATATCAAACCCATCCATCTTCTTCAAAACACATTTATTTCTCGATGCTGTGCTTCTTTTACTGTAATATTACTTTCTTCGTAATGTCCAGAAATCCAGTCTGCTCTTTCGCAATAATACATCGCCAGATGGAGGGAAGATTCCCCCTTAAAATTTTAACATGAAAAGGTCAATTTTTGTATTTTCCACCCCACCCCCTTCCTTAGGAAAAATCCACTCAATCTCCTAAGGGCCGGAAGTTTGTGGAACCTTATTTATAACACGCGTACACCTTCATAGAGCGTGATGATGGGCAGGTCTCTATCCAATAGCTTTTCTCCTAGATCAGTTTTGAGGGAAAACTTTACAAAGCACAAAAGTACGGCTATTTGGGTTGATAAAGAAACCATTGGAGATAAAAAAAAAAAAACTTATACATTCCCAGTTGCCAACTCTCCACCGACTGGTTTATATCTAGAAATGTCAATTGTCCCGCAACGCGTGGCACACTTTCACAAGGCCGCAACTCTTTGCGCCTCGCATAATGCACTTTACAGCATAGAAAAACATCCTTTTGGCATGCATGGCACACTTGCGTCACGCGTATACACGATTTTTAAGTAAGCAGCCCCTCGGCTATTACCTAATTAGAAATGAATAAGGAAAAACAAAAAATTGCACAAGTCAATTCAAAGAAAATGCCGATAAAGTTGAAACGTGTCCAATTTTCGAAATGAATGACCTTTGCCCTTTCTTTTTACTGTCTGGACTTGATAGAAAACTATAAGATATAAAGATTGCAGTTATCTTTTCGTCAAAAAAATATTAGTTGTGAGAGGAAAGGCGCAACAGAATAATCCATCATTTGTGGCGATTAGCCCACAATAGACCAGGAATGAGCAATAAAAAATTAATAAAAAAATACACACGGGTTCAACCCTTAGGAAGGAATGGCGAGGTCCGGGATCTCTCTTTGGGAGAGGGGAATCAAAACATTATTTTTTCAATTTCCCTATATTGAAGGTGTATAAAGAAAATTATATGGGACAAAAGGAAATAAAACTATATAAGAACATATATTTAGTATTATGCATTATAACAAAGAGAAGTCTACGATCCATAAAAAAAAACTTCTTTTGCTCAATCTTCAGTTAAAAAAAAGTTTGGAAACCTATAAAACCAAATGCCTCATAAACACCTAAGCAAGAATTTATTTCGAGAGGCGGACACAAGTCGAAAAAATGCCAAAAGTTGGCAAAATTATAAGAAGAAGATAAAGTGTTATGGTCGTAAAAATATCTGCGTTCTAAGAAGAATATGATAGAGATCTCTTGGTGGATATCAGTGAATTCTTTCAGGGAGGGAAGTTTAAAATTCAAAATAGTGGATTTTGAAAGTCGATTTTTCAATTTTTTTTTCAGAGTCCTCATTAATTTTATTAGGAAAACTTCAAAGGGTAAAAAATAGTCTTATTTATTAGTCTGAATTACCAGGCCAATATATCTCTACTTTTGGCAAAATTATGTAATAGAAAATTCAGTTCCAACCTATCACAACAAAACCTAATAATGGATTACATCCATCACTTCAAAAACTCAAAACAGAGGAAAAACAAATTCTTTCAAATTAGCATAATGATAGAAACATAAGTAGAAGAGTCCTTGGGCTTGTCTACTTCAAAACCACAGAAATGGTTAATATTATCCAGGTATTTCCAAAAGCTTATACACAATTTGCCTGCTTGTTTATCCCCCCCTCCCTAATAGATTCCAAGATACGTGATCATGCACGCATACAGACATATACTCCTCTTAGGGTAAAGGGGTCCAAAATCCTATACAAAAGGCAACAGGCTTTTCGCCAAACATTTCTTTTCAAAAGGGAGGGTTAATAGTCAATCCTCAGAGGGAAATCCCCCTCCAATATCTACAATTTTTAGTCATCAACTGAGAAGCACACGTTAATTGGGGACATGTTTCCTTGACTGAAAAAACTAAATTTTTCAATTTAAATTTATTCTGAAAAAACTAATTTTAAAACTGAAAAAACTAATTTTTCAATTAAAAATTATTCCCGATTTATATTTAATCTCGAAAAGACAGGCAAATGAACAAAATATTCTTAAATGAATATTCCAGAGCATTATATCAATCATAACTAACCACAATAAGCCTTCAAAGGATTCACAGAATTACAAAAAGAAAACCCACAAAATATGACCGCTATAACAACGAAAATCAAAACCATTAAGTTCCAAGATAATTATCCCGAGAAGCCCTAAATGAGAAGCTAACGCTACAGTTAAGCCAGAAATTGCAGATACATTTATTTTCAACGGCATCTATTAGGGCCATGTTAATCCAAAACATGAACCTGGTATCCAAACGACAAAAAAGACCGTTTTTTACGACAATTCAAATCCAAAAACAAACTGAACAATCCCTTTGGAATTGGGTACATGGGAGGGCTAATTCTTAAATGTTTTTTAGCAAGTTCAGAAAGCATTGGCGGTTGTTTTTTTTTAATAAGATTGTGATTACCCCTTAAATAAATGAACATTTTCCAAGACTGAAACATAGATCCCTGAATATTTAGCTAAAATTAAACTATGAGAAGACCCTGTAAGTTACACTGGATTTTTTATTTGCAAATATAAATTTACAGATTCGTGCCAATTTCCGTCTCTTTTATTTAACACCTGTTACATTAAAATGACGCAAGATTTCGATCCTAGTAAAAATAAATATACAAATTAAAAAGAAGTCAATTCTGAGGTAAAACATAAATAAATTAAAAAAGCTAATGAGACCGAAAAATTACTTCAAAACAAGAAGTCATCCACGAAAGGCACGCAAGAATTTCTTTCGGGGAGATGAGAGAGGGGATAATTAAAAAGTATATTTTTGATAATTTGAATAAAGTGCCGAAAAATTCGACAATTAAAAAATGCAGGAGGCCATGAGGTTCTTCTGCATACGTCCAATGGATACTGCTGTGGATTACGAAATCCAAGGCCGTATCCAGGGGAGGGGGTTAGGGGGTTTGAACCCTTCTTCAAATTTTTACCCGACTCGTAAAATCGCAACAAAAATGAATACAAACAAATTTTTTGATGGGTTTTTAAATATTTTTGGATTTCCCCCAACCGAAAAAACCCTGAATACGGCCCTGAAAAAAGCGTTTTTTTTTCAAAAATAGGAATACAAACCAGAGGGATCAGACTCAATAAAGTTCGTTTTTTGTAATACCCCGAGCACATCGAGGTCACAGCATAGGCATTCACGAACTAAATTATGATTAATATTCATAGATAAGCCAAGGAACCGGAGCAATTCGAATGCCGTTCCGAGTACATTTTATTTCCGTTTGGCAACACTGTACCAAATCCAGTTGACTTTGTTTATTGTTCTCAGCTTTTACCAGAAATGCATCATGCCCTTTCACTACAAGTTGGTCTTACCACACAATTAATATAGATTAGCATTCAATTTTTGTTATTTGACTTAGGGAGTCAACACCTCAACCGCTACGTTTTTGGAGTTACTTCCTTTTCGCAAATAAGTTCTGATACCCCACTGACTAAGCATCAGAATAAGGGAAAACTTACGACAACAATAGAAAAAGGAAACTTCACAGCCAGTAGGGGAAAAAAAATAAAAAGGTGAAAATATTTTGACCGAGACCTCAGCTGGGCCGTCCTCAATACGAAAAGAACAAAAAATATAATGAAATCCTTGAATGACATATTAAAAAAAAATATAATAAAAGTTTGTTTTGTCATATTTTTTATTATTTTTGCGCTAAGGACGACTGAGCAGATGTCTCCACCGAATTCTTTTTTGCGATTAGTCCTGGTTCTCGCTGGTAGTAACTTTTTGTAATTTTTTTTTTTTGCGTCCAACATTTTTCTTTTTGTGCTAACTATAATTTTACACTTAATACATTTAAATACTACTTAATATATAAACTATTATTTTTATTATATATATAGGCTATGTATATATATATACTTAATATATTTGTATTTTAATATGATATTACTGTGCTTTATACACAATTTTGTACTTGTATATTAAGTACAACAGCAGATTATAGAGGTAAAAAGTGAATTCGAAACATAACTGAATTCAAATTATTCAGTAAAAAAGAGAATTTGTTTATATCATTTGAGAGTAGAAACAGTTCTTATTTTCATTTATCTGAAAAAATCATCCAAGCTTCGCGTTCAGAAATCTGCAGAATTCGTTTTCGCTCGAAAGTCTTCCAAAGTTCGCAAATGGGAACATAGAATTTTCCTAAGGGGATTTCCCGGTATTTTTCCTCTAAGAACCGTTGTCCTTCACCTAATTGTTTGACAGAAAACAAAGACAATGCTTAGCAAGTTCACATTATACAGGATATGGGAGAGGAAATTGAGGAAAATACGGGTAACAAGGTTGAAAAATACTTAAAACATGGTTATGACTTTACACAAAGTCTGCTAAGACTTAGCAAGAGTAAATATATGCCATGGTGAAGTCTAACCACTGAGAATTCTGAAAACTTACAATATCTGCATAAAAAATATCATCGTGTAATTTTCGAACGTCCCAAAGCACATTGTCTCTGAAACCCAAAACTCTACTAGAAATAATTGAAAACTTTGCATTTTTCTTAAGACAAAGTTACCTTCCTGATCAGTGTTTTTACTATCTCCAAATTATTTGGGGAAATTCTCAAAAGAAAATCTCTTCTAAAATTAATAAATTTTCCGTCCAAAAGTAACATTGATCAAAATTAACGATTTTCGGTTCGTGTTAAAGTTCTCGTATTTATGGACCTTTATCTTCGGGAGGATTTCGGAAAGCTCAATTTTAATGTCGGAAAAATCGGGGATTTTCCAAAATCTCCTCCAAATTAACATTGACTAAAATTAATGAATTTTCTTTCGTTTCAATGTTCTTGTATTTATGGATGTTAATCTTTGGGGAGAACTTGATTTTCTCTCGGGAAAGTTTGGGGTTCTCTAAAACCTCCTCTAAATTACCAACGGTTAAAATTAATATTGCTAATTTTCTCGTATTTTTGAACATTCATCGCTGGGGAGATTTTCCGAGGTTTCAGGAAAACCTCGGAAAACTCGAGGATTTTGGACAACACTGGTTTTGGCGGTAGCCTACCAGTACTGGCACGTACGCAGGGGGGGGGGGGGCTTTCGGACCCTACCCCCCCCCCCCCCGAAACTTTGTGAAATGTTTAATTTCCCCATGGTTTCTTGGGATTTCTGGAAACAGTAGGACATTTGTTAAGAATCTAGATACATGTGTGAAGCCTTTTTTGGGGATTTTACAGCAGGCCATTATCCGGTCAAGTCACTGCCCAATTATTAACCCATTTTCTGTCTAACTTTTTACCCTCTTTGAAGTAATTATTAACTGTGCTGTTATTATTTTTTTTTTTTTTTTTGTAAAGAGAGTTTGCTTTCCACAGCAAAATAGAATCATCCTTGATATTAGGGCGTTTATCCCCCCCTTTCAGGATAAAGTACAGCTTTTAATGGATCAATTTTGGAAACTACCATTTTTCATTAAAATCTACGTTTTTGCAATAAAAGAACTACCCCCCACAGCATCCATATTGCACTGTTAACCCTAAAATTTCCCTTTCAGTGGGATATAATAGATTAATCACTAGTTCTAAATCGCTATGAACATAACCTGAGCCTAAAACGTACTTTTGAGGCTTCAGTCTTCTTGCCCCCCCCCCCCCTCATCCGCTATAATACTACAGATTAAAGTTAATCTGTATTTTCCGATATACGTGCTTTTTGCATTACTAAATAAAAAAAGTGCTACTTTATATCTGCTGTTTCGAAGGTTTTGCCACCCCCCCCCCGAAAAAAATTCCTGCGTACGTGCCTGTACCAGTAACAAGCACATTAGCTTAGAATCAAACTTCAAATCCCGCTCCTTACACCAATTTTTTTTTACTGTTTTAGAAAATAGAGCTGTGACAAAAAGTCAAACTTTAGCGTAAAGAGCAGGGCGTTGAGGAAGGGACATCCCCATTCATATATGGAAAAATTTCTGTTCGTTTTAAGCTTTAGTGTCGCACCTTACTTTCAGTTGAAAAGCTTTTTTTTTAATTTAATTTCTGAACGTTTTTGAATTAATGCAGGTTTTGATTTTGGCTGTATTTGATTTGTACCGTATATCAATAATTAAAACGAAATTTGCCTATTAATTTTATTTTTTTAACTAAATGGCTTTCTCAAAATTTCGATCGGACGGGTGGGGGAGTGGGCCTAGTTGCCCTACAATTTTTTGGTTACTTAAAAAGGCCACAAGAACTTTTAATTTTATTTACGAACGTTTTTATTAGTAATAAATATACGTAACTTACGAATTAACTTAGGCCTGCGTAACGAATTTCTATATCCGTATGTTTTTATTATTTATATAAGGGGGTGCATCCCCTCATCAATACCTCGATCTTGACGCTAAAGTCTGAATTTTGTTCCAATTCTTTAAGAATGACCCCTGAATCACAAAGGCCGATTAATTAGAATAATTAGGACTTCTGAAATTACTAAAAATACTTTCGAGTAAACAACGAGGTATTGAGGAGGAGACGAACCCCCTCATATACGTAATAATTTCTGCTCGTTTTAAGTTTTAATGTTGCTCCTTACTTTCAGTTGGAAAACTTTTTTTTTATTTAATAGCAACAAAACTGAAGTACTTTCTTTTTTGCAGGTTACGTCACTTGGACATCTTTTCTGCCCAACTGAGATTTACCAGAAACTTCAATTTTAGTTTCTAAACCTTTTAAGTTTTATAAGTTTTATGGATGATACGAAAAAAATCCATGGGAAAATCTAGAAATTAGCCAGATTCGTGAGAATAAAAAGGCTCCGTTCAATTTGTTTTTACCCCATGTACTAAAATCAAAAACAGTATGAATCCAATTGAGAAAACGTTCTAACTAGAAAATGCTAAAGAAACTGGGAAACTTATTTTCTGGAACAGTTGGAAATTGGGAACTATATCGCGCAGATATCATACCTTTGCCAAGGAAATCAAGGAATTGCGATCACAATGAAAGATTTTAATAAAATTACTATTTTCTTTGGAATGTTAATATTTACGTGTCGTTCCATAAAGTCAAATGTATAGGGCGGCCAATTCTCACAATCTATAAAATTTATAAAGCTTAAGAACCACAAAACCCTACACATAGAAGAGTAAGTCTTGACCGAAATTAAATGTCATTTTTTATATGAGGAAATAGACAAGATGATTACCCCAAACAGACTATTCATATTGAGCAAAAAGTTTAATCAAATAGGTATAGATTGCGAGAACCAAAATTGCACTAAGGGGGAAAGAAGGATCCCCCTGAATAAGTCGTAATGTAAGGATCCACTTTTTACATTTTGACCCTACTCCTGTACGTAAGCCCCTTTTATCATATCTATAATTTTTTTAATCAAAAAATTCCATGATTTCTACTATTTTGCCAATATTTTTCTATAATTCACAAAAAAATCATATTTTTACCGTTTTGATGAATTTGCGCTATTCCGTTTTGGAATCAATTCCTATGAACAAGCTTTCTCAAACCATTCATCACTTATTTTCTTTTTTTGTATAGTTTAATGTGAATTTAGTTAGAGAAAAAAAAATATGAGCTGATAGGAAAATCGAAATTATAAATGAAAAATATATATCCAAACATATAAAATCATAGCAATTATCATAATTGCATAATTTTCTTTTTTAAAGGTGTTGTTTTTCAATATTGTGACTGTTAAGCAACAAGTTCATTTGCTCAAAACATATAAATTTGCTGAAATATTTCATTTTTGAAAATCATCAGTATATTATAATTTCATCTCACGAATCAAGAATGTTACCCTGATTTCGATTCTTTGTAAATCCCTGACTACTACTCATGGTAAATCCGTAATTCTCCGTTTCCGACGATCATTATTTGATAGGATTCTCTCTTAAACAGGTTCCTAGAATAACCCTCAAAAAAGATTCAAAACTATTGAATTGCAAGTGAACATTCCAAGGAACTAAAAAAAAAAAAAAAAAATATCCTTAATCTCCTCATTTTTATACATGGGGAGGAAAGGGATGAAAATAATTCAAGGTGATGCATTTTTATTTTTTTTTTTATTTTTTTTATTTTTTTTTTTTACCAGCGTTATGCAATGTTATATATGCAGTCCCAAGAACCCTAAACTAAAAAATAAAACTTCCAGAATAAAGGATTCACTGACGGATTTTAGTAGAAAAGATGAGATGTTACACCTTGTTGAAGCGTGGATCATAAAAATATCTTTGTAAGCATAATTATTTAGATCTAGACCCCCCCCAACACAAATACAGACATTGCAGAATTTCTTACTCCTGATTTTTAAGGAATCAATCAAAGAATGCTCTTAGAAGAGCAGATGACTCTCTTAAACCCAGACAGCAAGAATATATCTCACATGGTGTTTCATTTCAGTCAAAGTGTTTCATTTCATGGTGTTTCATTTCATTTCAGTTTCATTTCATGTCAATATATTGCACATGGTGTTTCATTTTAGTCAAAGTGTTTCATTTCATGGTGTTTCATTTCATTTCAGTTTCATTTCATGTCAATATATTGCACATGGTGTTTCATTTCAGTCAAAGTCATATTTCAGTGTTTTGAAAATAAAATTAGAAAAATGGGACTAAAATATTACATTATGGATGTTCTAAAACATGAGATATGATTTTACCTTCTTTTTAGCAAAGAAAAAAAAATAGAATTCCCACAGCAGTTTGTATTGAGATTATTTTGTCTATATAATTGGAGGGAACCAGGTTTCAAGCTCCCTCTTCCCCAACTTCGTAAAATATGAACAACTCTTTCATATTAGGATTGCTGAGGGAGTGGCCTTTCCACTATACATTTCCTTTTATGCTAACTATAACTGAATAATTCTGTAGAACCACAACATGTCTTTTCTTCACTTTAGCTTGTTAGGGAGGAAAAATAAGCCCCTCTGCTCCAATTACACCACAACCTAAACATTTTTAATGAGGAGACCTACAGAAAAGCTTAAATAAATCCAAAAAAATACAGGCTAACATAGCTATATAATTTCTAGTTACACTAGCAATTACTGTTGTCATTTCCATTAAGTAATCATAAATAAAAGGATATTGGGACTGTTCTTTTGGACATTTTTGGTAAAATGGTAAAAATTTGCAAGATTACCAAAATATTGCAAAACAGGGGAAAAATACAATGCTCCTCAACTCCTGACTACACCCCAAACCCAAAGTGATCCTTACTTGTATATGCGACTACAGCCTTTAACATTGGGGGCTTCTCTGAAATTGGCTACCATACAAGAACAAGACCTTCAATAACAATGTTTCTGTTAGCTGGATCAAATGTTGTTTGCAATCTACAAAAATCATGACTAAAGGGGTCTGATAATTCAGACACTTCTCAGTTATTAATTTAGGATTGAAATTTAGTCAATACATCCTTGTATTTTGCTTGACATGGTAAAGGAAAACAACATGGAGTTTTGGAATTAGAAGAAACACAAGACTTTTTTTCAGAGATGGGATGGGGTCCAATAATAAAAAAAAATAGGAATGCCACAATAAAAAAACAAAGATATTATTCTATGATCCAAATAAGTAGTGCCCAGAAATCTATCTATATATATATAAAAATAAGTTGTCTGTGTGTGTGTATCGAGTGACGTCATGTTTGTGTGTCGACTGACGTCATGTTTGTCGACTGGCGTCATTATAAGGATTGAGCTGTATGCGCCATGAAGTTGTTTGTCGACTGACGTCATGTTTGTCAACTGATGAAATTACATACCGGGACACAGGGAATATAAATGACGACCGGGAACCTCAAAGAGTAATTACAGACTGGGACACCCGGACACAAATCACGACCGGGACACAGGGAATATAAATGACGACCGGGACACAGGGACACAACTACAACGGGGACGCCGGGGGCATAGGCGGGATATATAAATGACGACCGGGACACAGGGACACAAATGACGACCGTGACATCGGGACACAGGGAATATAAATGACGACCAGGACACTGAAAGAGAAATTACAAACTGGGACACCGGGACACAAATGACGACCGGGACACAGGGAATATAAATGACGACCAGGACACAGGGACACATCATTAGAATAATGAGGTATAGATCTGAATACAGATTGTTTTTCCCATGGACAATTATATGTTGCATGTTCATGAGTCAGTAAACCCGACAATCTATTTATATGCACGGACAATGGGACAGCGAAGAATGTTGTATATTCGCATGTTTTACGTAGTTAAAAACATATATATATATATATATATATATATATATATATATATATATATATATATATATATATATATATATATATATATATATATATATATATATCTATTCACAGGTGGGACACAGGGACACAACTACAATGGCGCGTAACTAATATGGCGCGTAACGACTTACGCGCGCGGGGGGTGTTGAGCCCAATGGCTTCCCCTCTTCCTGGATATATCCCTGGAATCAGCATGTTTGGTTTATCTAAAATAGCTCAAAAATCAATTTCAACAGAAAATGGTGCTAAGAACTGCAAATTTCAATAATAACTTAATTAATTTCAATGTCTAAATTAAAATTAAATGATTATTAAGCCATGAGATCTTTTTGCAGGAAAGAATAAGAATGAACTTAATCTATAAATAACTGAGGAAAATAAAAGATTCTATCTCTGATATGGCATAAGTATAACAGATTGGTAGAGGAAATTCTGAGTCAACAAGAATACATTTCAAGCCTTTTAGAAATCCAAGGACTAGGAGAATGCCTCCCCAATGTGCAACCTAATACCACAACCCTTTTGACATGATTAACCAGACACAAAACAAAGGTAAGAGAAAACTAATTGACTCAAGCCTTAATTTTTTGAACTTTTGGCAGAATAAAACACTAGAACTAATTTCTACTATTAATTTAGTTGATGTTCCAGGGTAGAGAGGAAATTAAAAGGTTCGAAAAGAAAAATAAACCTGTTTACCAGATCAATACTGTAATAGCCCAGCTATCATACCAACAAACAGAAATAGTGCTTGGAGTTGCTATGACCATACCCTCTTCATGGACCCCCCCCCCCTTCTGCTTCCTGACTAAAGGGCCATGAAACATAGACTCTGAACACTGGTGTAGACTTTCAAGTCTAATACCACATCCTTTTCCATGGTATAAGGTTTATAGGACAATTAAATATGGCTGAGCATACTAACTTAGTGAAAGGCCTTCAAGAAAGCATACAAAAAAAGATTATGATCAAATACTTCATTTCTTTACCATAGGCAGATAAATGGCTACAATAGTCTTATACACAGGCTGCTTCACAGTTATATTCTACCTATATTTCTCCCTGGGAGCTGTGGAAAGTCTAGTGGACACAAAAAAGTTGAAACATCTCCATGCTTTTCAGAAACTATTATCTACTAAACCATCTCTTTCAAAAGTTACCAAGCTCTCATTATATAGGTTTTGGAGAGTCAATTTGCATAAAATGTAGCCTCTACAATACCTGCTACTATTAGCAACTCACCACAGCACCAAGCCACCTGAGGCCAGTATAGCTACACATGCTTCTCCTTCCTCTCAAACTATTCAAAGTCTCCCTCTTTACACCCTCCAAAGAAGACAATTTCCCTTAAATCGACCCTTACAACATCCTCCCACGCCATTGAGGAACAATATGCTTTTTGTATGGTACCCAGAACCATCCGTAGGCAATTTCACAGGAAAACGTCCAAAAAATCCTTCTTTTGGAGCACCCATACTTAAAAAGCATAGGTGACCACTGTCAACACTGTATCTTCCGATTTTCAAATCTTAGTTTACAGACTCGTCCAATTATTTCAAATCCTCTTCAACTGTAAAAAAACACCCTGGACCTTGGCTATTTTACTTTTAGCATCTTTGCTGCATCCACCATCTGTACTAATAATGCTACCAAAGTAAATGAAGCTCTCCACTTGATGAATCTTTTTGTTACCTGTAGTAATATGTGATATTGGTTGCTTTGCTTTTCTTGCTTTTGGTTATGAGCTTTATTTATACTTGTCTGGGTTTAATAGAAATATAATCTCAAAAACATTACATTTCCCAATTTCACCTCTTCTTCTTCACTTATTCCAAGTCTTACCAATGTAGTCTTCTTAACATTAATTTTCAAGTCTATTTTTGCACCACGAACTCTCAAAACCCCCATTCATTTTTCTTCCTGTTCTTTCACTTATTCCTGTTCTTCTTCACTTATTCCAAGTCTTAACAACTTAGTCTTCTTAACTTTAATTTTCAAGTCTATTCTTGCACCACGAACTCTCAAAACCCCCATTCATTTTTCTACCAGTTTCATCTTAGGTAATCAAATTATCAGCAAAATTCAAATCTAGAAGAGTTTTATTGCCCCACTTGATTCTATGCTTTCCCATAGCCTCTGCTGTGCAGCTTAGGCCAAAGTTCATCAAAACGATCTATATAAATGGGGATAGAGTTCAACCCTGCTGAAGTCCTGATTCAATGCAAAACCTGCTACTAGCCTCATTTCCTACCTTAACTGCAGCAATGTTATTCTTGCACATATCACTGTACAATTACTTTAAGGTATTTTTATACGGCATACAGTATAAGAATAGGATTTTTACTAAAGCTCTTTTATTGGTTGAATCAAATGCTTATTCATAATCTATAAAACTGAGGACTAGATGGTCTGATGATTCAAGCACTTCTCAATTGTCAATTTAAGAGTAAAATTCGATTGATGTGCACAGACCTCTTCATTATCTTGACATTACCTTGTCTTGATGATGGGAAAAGGCTTCGAGACATGCTGATTTAACAAAAGCTTTTAACATGATCTATCATCTTGTCACAATCTAAGGACAATGACTCCAAAGCAGATAGCCTTTTTATTGGTGATGGAATTGTTAACAGATCATGTGTGGTTGCTTTAGGTTCTAATACCATTAACTCTGACATTATTTGTACTATGACCATAAATGACTTTGCAGTAGCATTGGCAAATTGTGCAACCACACCTTGAGAAATGATAGAAATAAGTTTCAGATCGAGGATAAAAAGATCTAGGCAAGAGTTCAAAAAGTTTCATTGCTTATATGTAAATACTGGTGTTTATTGAATATTAGACTAAAAATGTAATAAGCATTTTTTTGGATTTCCATTATAATTTCCTTCTTCCTGAGAACTTTCACAGGGGAAAACAGGATTTTAATGAAAAAAATTAGGGAAATTATAATTTATTTCTTCTCAAGAATTTTCTCTAAAAATTCTGAGGATTTAGATATTTAATTGTTTGTCAGGGACAAAAAAAACATGAAAGTAACTAAAGTCGATTGTTTTTCAGGTATCTATGCAGTTTTCCCATTTTTGTTCTGGTATCACAGCCTTGAGTTGTTACTAAATTATTTGTCAAGCATTATTACATAAAAAGAGATTGAATTTAAGAAAAGTCTCGGGCCTGGAAATTGTCCATAAGGGCTGGGGTCCAAGTTCTAAAGTAACTGATTGGAATGAGGATTAGTGGTATAACCCCATAAGATCAGCCAGAGTCAACCCAACTCCAAATGGGTACCAAGAAAAATCTGGCAAAAAAAAAAACACCAGAAGAATTGGTAAATTAGACCAAAACCATGCATTGTACTCCTGATTAAATACAGAGAATCAGGATATCGGTCCCTGTACTATGCAGACCATTGGTCAGGATGCGGAAATAAAGTGGCTATACTATAACCTCTAAAACATAACAAGCTTGTTTGTATTCCTTTTCTTGGGCCTGCTATATGAGTTAGACTAGATAGTAAAGTATCAACTTACCCTGTAGTGAAAGGATTTCAGCCAGGTTTTGTATTTTAACTATTTCACAACCAATTGGAAGATATTTGTACTTAAAGTTCCCCTTTTAACTCTTGTATGGAACTTAGCATCATTTGTCTAAAACTTGTTTAAACCATCAAAGTGCAGTTGCTTCATAATACCAATGCCATAATAAAATAATTTAGACAATCATAGGTGGTTGTACTTAAAGCTGGAATATTGTTGTGGCCAAAGAGCTAATGATTCGCCCTAGTAATCATGCCTCCATTATAATTTTCAAAAATGCTATTTTTTTTTTATTTCCAGCATTATAGACAACTTTCTAGGTGATAGCTTCAGCAATTGCACTTCCCACAAGCCAAGCAACTTTATGCTTCCTTTTGATCTCTTGTGAATGTGTTGAAAAAACAAAAACAAAAAAGGCAACAGAGTGTCATAATAAATAGAAGCAAAAAATATAATTGCATGAGAAAAATGAAGAAGGAATGAAATAATAATTGGAATTGCCTTGCAGGCCAACTGCTAGAAGCGTCGAAAATCAGAATCCCTAGAAAGCATCACAAGGATTTCAAGGTCAAAAAGCAACCTAAATCAATAACATTCTAGATGATATATTCTTCACTATCTCAGAAAGTAGCAGTTGGAGAAATGAAATTTTCAGGAATAAATTCAAAACCTAAATTACACACAAGGTAGATATTTAGAAGCTCTTATCTCTACTTCGTTCCCATCCCTAAGGATTGGAAGATGGCATGGAGGACCAGTTAAATTGTTGCAAACTCAAATGGATAATTCCTTGATGTTAGTTTGGGCCTACTTTTTTATCAACTTTAAGTTTTGAAAACACAAAACCAATTATTTTAGTTGAATTATACACTAGATATTTTTTTTAACATCAAGACATATTTTTAATAATTTTAAGAACCTTGTAAACAAGGAATAAGCAGAGGTATGAGACCAAATACATTTTCTTTGGATCTTATTTGTTCTTCAAATTTACTTCTCAATGTTTTATTTTATAACACAAAACTGGACAAGTTTATTTAAAGTCAGCAATGTTAATTCACAGAAATAGAGGGGATGATGTAAATTCACAGAAATATAGGGGGAATTATATTGGTCAAAATAAAGGAAGAGAGGGAATAATTTTGTTTTCTTCAATTTATGCTAGGAAAAAACTAAAATTGACCATTTTTTCTAACAAAAAAAAGTATAAAAAAAAATTAAGTCAGGGGGGGCAAATACCCCTTTTGATTGGCACCACTGCATGGAGACACATATCTATAACAAATGTTTGCTGTGTTATATGCAGACAACATTTATTTTTATGATTTTTGAAAATTGCTCCTAGTTTCACATTGTCCTCTCAACCCTCTAATGAAGAGTTAGTACATACTTCTAATTTGAAAAAAGTTAACTCTTTGATATTGTCAAGGGTTATATCCAAGACATATCCTACTTTAGGCTCTGGATCCATCCCTGACAGTTTTATTCACCTTGTAAAATACATAGGCTAGGGTGTTTTACAGCCATATTAGCAGTGATTTGAATTTGGTGCCAAAATCAACAGATGTCAAGACTTTTCACTAGAAGCCTAGATTTGCTTTCTAAGTTTAGCTAATTCTCACCAGGATCTAAATATTGGTCAAACAGCTTTTCACCAGGCCTTCCTGCAAATATCAATGAAAAGCAAAACCAGCTTGCAAGTTTTCCATCAAAAACCAAATTCTTAATTTTTACTAATTTTGAAGATACAAGGTGTGTTTTGAAAATCAGTTCAGTTTTTATTATTCTCCTCAGCTGTGCTCTGATCACAATCCTACATGTGAGTGGCAGTTACTTTGAATAGAACAATACCTTTTTGATACTGTTGCTGGTTATTTACATGCACTACTTACAACTTATTTATAATGGTATCAGCCTAGAATTGGGATTATTGAGAAGGAAACATGTTAAGAAAACAACTGTTGCTTCACAATGTGTAGAAAAAATGTAGTTGTCACATTTTGAAGGTGCTTCTACTATACTTGACCCCCACCTTTACACTAGGCTAGAATCTAGGCTAAGCCAGATTAGGGTATAAGTGTACTGTTAGTCCTCTATAGCCTATAAGGAAACAATGTCAAGAAAACAATTCTTACTTCATAATTTGCAGAATAATCCTACTTATCATATTTTGTAGGAGGAGAACCTTTATCTTCACTTGTATGTCAGGCTAATTGAGGGAGTCCAGAGGAGAGCAACCAAGGCCATCACAAACCTTATCAAGATCGTTTCTGGGCTCTCAACCTCCCTACCCTCGTGTACAGGCGCAACCATAGCGACATGATGATGACCCGCAAATTGCTGAACTCATCATATGCCAAGATCCTGCCCATCCACCCAGGCCCCCCACAGTGCACCAGAGGACACTCAATGAAGCTGTTCAAGCAGTCAGTCAGAACCAGGGCCAGAGAAAGTTTCTTCACCAACAGAGTCATCAACCCCTGGAATGAACTGTGCGAAGCAACAGTCTCAGCCCCCACCCCCAAAGCATTCAAGAAGGCACTGGATAAAGAATGGGCCACAAAAGACTGGAAGTATGAGTGGGACATTCTGTCCTGCTCATACCTGCTATGAGACATCACCGATTCAACTCAGGAGCATTCAACAGATCTACAGATCTTAATTTGCTCCAAAGTGCAAATTAAGGTAATTAAGGTTATCTAAGAAACTTATGATTTTCATAGAACTATATATTAACAGAGTATATACCCCACCCCCTAATTAATTTATTAAATCCAAAAGCAGGAAGCTTTATCAAGCTTGTAACACAATAAATTCTTTATGGCAACACTGACAACATAATGCACACATACAAATCTATGAAAATACCACACTATGCAAACATAGAGGTCACAAAAACAACTAACACCCACAAAAAAAAAATTCTCAAACCTGATTGCAAAAAGACCTAGTATGGAAATCTAAAGATACTAAACTACTTTTGGAAGACTGGACCATGATAGTCACATTGGGCTGATATTTTCTGTAGACATGGTGGGTATGTTTTGTGTTTGGTGCTGACAAGCACTACTATAATTGGTAAAAGTGAAGAAGTGAGTTGGAATGGTATTATCAATATTCCTAACAATGTGGAATGTATTAGTTCACCTCTTTCATGTCAGAACTTAATACTAGGCAACTGTAGTTTTGGCATTATCTGGTGGCATGCTAGATGTCTATGATAAGGTACAAGTTTGGTGGCCCTATGTTATGCTTAAATTTAAAAAATGTACACTTTAGACGTAATAACTAATAAATTGCCTTATAGGTAATATCTGATACATGTTTATCAAATTTGATATTCAAATCAAAGCAATCTCCCACTTGAAATTGACTTACCATCAACAAAGTAATGGCAATATTGAGGGATTTTATGCATATAGTGCACAGCAATGCACTTGGTTTTGTTAATGAACATAAAGTTTCTGATTTCTCTTCTCATTAAAATTTGACGTGCACAAACACATAAAAAAAAACAGCAATGGTCAGTTTACATATTTAATATATGCTATGCTTTATCTCCATCCCCCTGATGTGCAAATATATAGCCCAAATTTGTTTCAAAACTATTATAGATTTGTAATGACCCCATATATAGGTCATTTTTAAGAGGTCAAAAAGTGCTTAAATCTGAATTTGCAGTAGAAGCAATTATTATATTTGTAAAGAGCATAAAAAAAGGCATCAAGCGGTATATTCACTTTATATGAAAGCCAGTAATACTGTTTGCACCAGTTTTACAGAAGAAAGAAGGAGCATCTCATTCAACAGGGCTACAAAACATCAGTGCAATGGGGTGACACTTTTCAAGTTCCATTTTGCCAAGGCAAATAGAGAATGAAGATTTAACAGGACATCCTGAATCTAAATACAACCTTTATTGTAGAACAAAAACACTTTATTCATATTCCAATGATGTGCAAATATATGCCCTGATTTGGATATATTTAGGGGTTGGGATAAAGTTAACATGTGATGCAAATGAAGATTATAGTCTACACTATTTAGGTTCAGGTTACAATTCTGGATTTACATTTGCATATTAGGGGGGTGGGGGTATTAAAGGTTATCCCCCAGCAATATAGGTTCACTAAGATTACTCTGCAAATTATGAAGTAAGAATTATTTTCTTATACAGAGGACTAACTCTACTTATAGCCTACCCAGATTAGGAGATTAGGCATACCTAGCCTAATCTAAGACAGAATTTCCCAAACCCTTTGAAACCACACAGATTGGGAGTTATTGGAATTAGGAGAACCAAACACTTTCCCTGAACATATTGTGTGCTTCAAACCTATTTATGAAACTTTTACTGTAACAAAACAGAGTTTATTTGAGGAAGCTTTGTGAGAGGAAGAGAATGTTATCTCAAAAATGCGTGGCCAATAATGACACTAATACCAGATCTATCCCAAAGGCTAAACTATACAAATATTCGAGATTTGGCTAGGCTAGTACAAATCTCTTGGTAAGCTAAGCAACTGGGTAGACTTAAATTGACCTATCATCAAATGAATCTATTTCAAAGATATATAGGTGATTACAAGTACTGGATATTATAGGTACATACTTTAAACTTTTTCCTTTCCTGTCTTCTTTTCAAAAGAATTTTTTCCTTTCAAATATCTAATATTTCACTTGAAATTTGAATTTGGGGAATTTATTCCGCCCAAAAGCTGTTTAGAATATATTCCTCACTTTCATCTCTAAATCAATATTTCTTTTGTTAAAAATTAGATGACGCTGATGAATAAAGTCAACCTGATTGCTTAGGCCATGAAAATAAACAAGTATATTACGTTTGTTTGCGATTTCGAACTGCAATAGAGCTTTATGTTTATTTAAATTAGGTAAAAATACAACGATGAAATTATTGATTAACAAATATCACCCATTGAACATGATTAAATATACGTAGAAACCATCCCTTCAATCCCTCATATTACGCTAAATTAGTAGACTTATAATAGTTGTTTAAATTAGGTTTTTGAATGTTAAAGTTTTCTTAATAGTTGATTATTTTTAGCTGACCCATTATAGACCTTTCCACGTTCTTCAGTTACGTAATGTAAGCTCTTAATTTTTGTAAAAATTCGAAGAGATCTTGAATGTGTCAAAAGCAAAAGAAATTTAAAATAAAGAAAAATATAATCATTTCTTAGTTGTTGAGCAAAGCTTTATCTATTCACTGTGCATACAGCATAAATAATACGTTGCTTGTGTCGGAAGTTTTCAATAAAGGAGGATAGCACAGCAGGGAACTCTAAAAGCTTTCCAATTACTCAAAAGGTACTTCCTTCGAGCTGGTTTTGATGTTTTCCGAACAAGGATGATAGAATACTTTTAGGGACTGTCCTTTTCAGAACTTTAAAAAAGAAAATTCTGCTCCTTATAATCGAAAAAACAAATATAAACACATAAAAAAACAAATATCTGCTTCATTTAATCAAAGCGGATATCTTACCTAAAATTATTGAGATAATGATTCAGAGAAAAAATCGTAGAGAAAAACTACCATAAACATAGCTACAACAAATTTTTCAAGGCCACTTAAAAACTTTCTCGAATGAAGGTAAGCTGAAGAAAGCTTTAGCTTGTTTTGACTTCTAATTATAGATGGCAATATAATCGTCATTGTTGAAATCTCCAAGGAATTCAACTTTCACTGAAGACTTAGTTTTAAAGCTTGATATTCATATTCATCGAAAAAGAGTTTGAAGCTTAAGACCTTGTGCGTTCACAAAGAAGCAATAATTTGACTGTTTCAATAGTTATTTTGGTAAAGCAGGAGATTTTAAAATTACAACCATTTTCGTTGCATCTTTGTTTCTGTTTTTTGCCTTTTAAAGTTTTATTTTTCTGTTTAAATGCGGTATCCAATAGTGTAAAAATAGCTTGCTCATCTTGCATTTTGAAAAATTGTCAACTTTTCAGAAAAGAAGAAAGACGTGCAATTAAGGCCCTGTCCAAGATCTTTTTCGGGGAGGGAGGATTACGAAAAAGACATTAAAAAACGCATCAAATATTTGTTTATATTAATTTTTGGTTACGTTTTTACGAGTTGTACAACCATTTTATGCGGGGAGGGGGGAGGAGGGGGGTTAATGAAAACCGTATCCCCCCTGGATACGGCCTTGCGTGCAATTTTTCAGTTAAATATGAAAATAAGTATTGAACACCGTTTAAAAACTTCATTAATGTATCAGAATAAAGATTACTAGAAACTTTTCACAAAATCACTACTAAAAACCTCTGATTACAAAATAATGATAAGCAAAAACGAAGAGACTATTTGATAAGCATGCAACATAACATATTTAAAATGCCACAAAAAGGAGGGAGGTTAGCCTTTTAGCCGGTATTTTTTGTTATTCTTCTCAGCAACCCAGAGATTTATTCTGGGCTTAAACACTAAGTATAGCTTATAAGGTTCATAATTACTAAGTCTAAGACTATGGAATGCCTAATTCTTCATTATTAACATTACAGCATTCTTAGCTTATATTTCCAACCAGATATTTTCAGGTAATCTGTCTATATAAGCTGGCTGTCTATATTGCTAGATCTTGCCTAGATAAGCTAGGCTCCAGACCTTTTTCTTTTCCCCTGGGTGCACAGAGCTTTTAAACTCTTCAATACTGGTGTTTCAGTATTTCTTAGTGTAGCTTGCAGCAGAGGCGCCATTTGGGCCAAATCTTGGGGTGGGCATGGGGCATTTGACAGAACTTGAGACTTTCATTATACCTTCTTTCGAAGTTTACAATGATTAATAGCAAATAGCGTAATTACCCCAAGGGTCGTCAGGTAATTACGCTCTTTGGCTAATAGGCGTGCAGTTAGTTCACATCATTTGAACAGAATGGATTATGTTGGACATAATGGATAATTATGGCCGGAAAAGGGCCCTTTGTGGTGGAAGCTTGGGCCCCCTGGAAAGTCTGGGGTGGACATTTGCCCACCCCTGACCCCCCAAATGGCGCCTCTGGCTTACAGCATACTTTAGCAGGACTCCAATTTAGGCCATCTGAATCAAGTATCGGTTTAGACTGTTTGATCTAGTCGAGAGCAGCTAGCCTTCTAGATTTGTTTGCCTTACACTCACAGAGCTGTAATTTCGTGAAAAAATTGAAGCTTTGATATGTTGGCTGTTGAAAATCTTATCCGTTGTAAATATTGAAAACTTTATTCTAGCTGCTAAGAAAAGGCAATTTTTATGAAACTTAATTTCATTTGTTAAATGCTACCCTGGAATCTAATTCCCAATATTCATTGCCTGTCTTCCCATGTAAAGATATAAAAGGCTTGAACACATATTAAAATCCAATTGGATGTAAAATATCGACTATTTTTTTTTTTAAATATATGCATGGGTAGTTTTATTTTAAAAAAATATAAAAAACACAGCTCTGTGTATGCCATATCAAATTCTGCACAATTGACATTTCAACACATACCAGTGTATTTTTCAATCAGGATTCCAGTTTATGTATTCTATTAAGCCAGCTCATCTGGGTGGGCTGGCTTAATAGCCACATACATTGGTAGATCCTTATCGGATCATTGATCTAGATTACTTTTCAGTCTAGTTCAACAACTGTGTTTTCGCACAAAAAGTGATATTTCGACTTCTTAGCTGTTGAAACTACATCCGTAGAAGATATCCTGCTATATAACCATCCAATGCTCATTGTATAATTGCTTTTGAACAGTAAATATAAGGCTTTAATCCATGTAAATACGTGTGTGATGTAGAGTATTCTGTGTTTTCGCCTCATTCGCTGAGTGATTTTACTTAAAAACAGAAAAAAACGTAGTTGTGTGCATGCCATGTAAAATTCCTCCAAATTGACATTTCAGCACTTCCTAGTGTAGTTTTCAATCAGGAATTCAGTTTACGCATTCTTTTCAGCTAGCCCGTCTAGATTGCTTTCCAAGCTGTCCAAAAATATGCGATTGATACCAGTCGTAATGTCCGTGTCCTACGCTTGGAGACAAATACAACAAGTGCTAAAATGACATAGGAATTTGGACATATGACCAGTGTTGCCACTTACCCATAAAACTAAAATCACAAGCCTACTGTCTAAAACTTACTGTTTGAGCAAGAATCAATAAAATGTGAACTATTCAAATTATGTCTTCACTAAGCTTTTTATATTTTCTGTTGTAAGTGTTGAAGTTTGATTTCCAAAAGAAGTGCAAATTAGTTTAAGTCGAAGTAATGACGTTTTTTTTTTTGTTTGTGTTTATTTATTTTTTTTTTTTTGGTGATATACCACGCGCTTAAGTATGCCATTAGGCATTTGCACTGTTTGTTTAAATGGTTTAATTCTTGTTGTAAATAAACATGTATCTATCTTTCTATCTATTTTTCAGAAAATCAAACGAATTTTTCATCTTGTAAAGTTTATACCCTAACATTTTTTTCGTGTACAATAACAGCTTTGTTTTTTTTCATATCATGAGCCTAAAAGGTACTTGTAGGGACAAAATTTGTCGAAAAAGATGAAGTAAGCAGATGAAAAGTGTGCAAAATTGCCATATTTATATTTGAAGTTAACCCTACCAAGTGAATGATCATCTTAAAATTGATATTCTTGCCTGTACGTTACAAGAAACTTGATCTATTCAATAAGTTAAATGGTTAGTATATACATTACATGTTATAGAATGTAGAAAAAAATTCCGCTTATATACGAAAGAATATTTTATCAATTATATTTCTATTATTTAAATATAATGTATTTACGAACGCTAACATGAAACTTAGAAAACGTAATTAGTATGCAATAACTAATAAGATAATCAAGGGTCTCCTGATGAATAATTTGTTAGGTTCAAATTATTACTTATTAAGAGGCAGATCGAGGGGGTACCGGCATAGTTTTTTTTCTATCTATTTTGGGAGTCTTTAATGCTACTTTTACCGAAAACTCAAGCTACTCCACGAGAAAAGCACAACCGACTCTATCAAATGTATGATAGTCAAGCTATAGCAATATCATTTGAATACTATAGGTGAATCCATATTCACATGCTCTGTGATCAGTTATTAGGGTAGGTACAAAAATTACGACTTATCGGAGCTCACAGGGGTTAACTAACGTAAATTATTTGTCGTTTGAAGATAATGCAAATTCGGCCTCAGTGATTCTTAAACCAACTTCGTAACTTAAATATTACAGGAGAATAAAAGAAATCTAAATAAAAAAGAAATAAACGTAAAAAGGCAAATGGTTTCTTTGATTTTCGACAATTGCTCAAGCACAGTCCTTTATTAAAGGGAGGTCTTTGCTACACCTCCAATAACAGGCAAAGGGAGTTTTTCGTAAAAAACTTAAAATTTCAACTATTTTTCAATTTGTGAAACAGAAGTGCAATCCATCTTAGCGAAAACCCAAATTTTGTATTCGTATTCGTTTATTGAAAAAGCTATCGTAGCACTCAAAAATGAACGCTAAATTACGCTAATTTTACAATCACAAAATGGTGACTGGTTACACTTACTAAATAATGGTGGAATGGTGACACTTACTAAATATGGTGCAATTGTCAATTTACTTGTTAAATGCACTTACGAAATGTGGTACAAAGGAGTTTGCGAATCTGTTCGTACGGCACTTGACTGGTTCTAGTGGTACAAAGGACTTTGCGAATCTGTTCGTACGGCACTTGACTGGTTCTAGTGGTACAAATGAGTTTGCGAATCTGTTCGTACGGCACTTGACTGGTTCTAGTGGTACAAAGGAGTTTGCGAATCTGTTCGTACGGCACTTGACTGGTTCTAGTTTGTTGTAATGCCTAGTATGTCTGCTGATTGATGTGGATGGTGGAAGTATGGACTGGTGCTTCTCGTTTGTTAATAGTGATTTCCCAAATTTTACTTTTAGCTCATGTCTTCGATCGAATAAGAAATAAATTTCTTTTTATTTTTATAAACCGAATAAATCGGAAAAAAAAATCAATCGAGTGTGGCGAGTCCAACGGTTGGTTTACAAGTCTCCGTTTACCGAAAAGCGTCACAAAAACTCCCATTGAAATAGTATCTGGACCCCATTAGTAGGTTTTGATTTTGCACTTCAGCAATAAGAAAGACTTTAGGAAAATAACAAACCCAGAAATACTTGTGACACGAGTATTTTAACCCCAAGAGATCTATCTAGAATAACTCAGATTCACGTTCTATTCAATTCCTAAGGTTATGTGGCTAAAAAAATTTGTATCTTCTGCTACTTGGGAATAATAAAAAGAAACCGACTAACCCAAAACACTAAAAGCTTTTCTCCTGTAGCTCCCTTAATTCTCAACAATTTCGTTCAAATCATTAAAGATCAAATATAGGTGATGCAATGTTTGAAGAGTGATGGAATTTATAGGCGATGCAATGTTTACTGATTATTTGAGGAAAGGGTACGCATGATCTTAACTTGATGTTTTACAAGTGAAATTCATTAGTACAAATTATGAATCGTCCCAAAGAAGTAGGGGAGGAGGAGAAGAGTTATTTTCAGATTTATAGGATGTAGTTTTATATAAAACCCTGTGAGGAGGGGTGCGGCTTTAAAGCCTTGACACTTCTAGGCAAAAAGGTTTTTACCGCTCCGTTTTGGCAATATTTTTAGGAAGCTCCCAGAAAATCCAGGGTGAGTGGAAACACTGCACAGGCTAGAGCTGTTGGGACAAAAGAAACGAGAGAGAGAGGTGATACCGAACTCTCAGCTGCCTTTCTTGGGAGCCATCTGATAGTTTATAAGTGGCCACGGAATTCCTGTGTGTTTTAAAATCACTTTTCTGTGAGTAGGCAGCGCGATCGCGGAGTGCATCTGGCACTTTGAAAATAAATCACACCAGTCAATGCCTGGAGGGGGGGCGAAGTTGGAGCCAATTTCACCAAGTCAAGTGAAAACGACCAAGTGAAAAATGAACCATGCAGCACCATAAAAGCAAAGGTATACTAAAGGAAACCAATCTGCCTCTGTGGATGCTTGATTTATGTACACCTGTCTTAGTTTTTGACAAGCTTTTTGAAGACAGTAAATTTCGTCAAGGGGGGGGGGGCAAACTGGAGTCTAGGGGCGCTTGCTCCATGCCCCATAGCGAATCGCGCGCGTGTTTAAAAAAGAGTGAAACAAAAGTAAAAATAAAACGATGATAAATTAAAAAAATCCAAATACACTTACAAGTAAATAATCATTTTTTCCTGTAACCCGGAAAAATGAAAAATTTTACGTAATTTTGTGAAAAATAAAATTTATCAAATTTTAGGTGAAATAGTATGTTTTATAAAAATTTAAGGGTGAATTATAGATCATGGCCGCCATTTGTTTCCATTTTAAGCATTAAAAAAATTGATTCTTCTGGTCAAGAGAAATAAAAATTACTTTTAGTTCGTATGAAGAAAAACGCTCTCTATAAAAAATATTCTTGTTATTTTGATATACTTGTGTTGACGTGCATTAAAGGGATTAGGGAAATTAAGTAATCTTATTATTTTTCTATTATCAGTGATCAAGAATTTTCAAGAATAATCTTTTAGCAGTTCCTAAACTTCCACATCAAAGAGACTTTTCGTCTGGTAATAGTCATTTAAAGGAATCTTAACACCCACAGAACAGAGTTGCCTGAAGCCAACATTGAAAAATCAATGTTTATTTTTATTTTTCAAGAATTTCTTGAAAAATAAAAAAAAAACGAAAAAAAAGACTTCAAAACGCTGAAACGATTAAAAGACTAATAAAGTTAGAGTTCATTTAAAGGAATCTTAACACCCACAGAACAGAGTTGCCTGAAGCCAACATTGAAAAATCAATGTTTATTTTTATTTTTCAAGAATTTCTTGAAAAATAAAAAAAAAACGAAAAAAAAGACTTCAAAACGCTGAAACGATTAAAAGACTAATAAAGTTAGAGTTATACTTTATATGTTTTTTAATACCAATGCTTCAACTACGGATGAATTAAGGCAAATTTCTTTTGTTGATTTAGGCTATCTAACCTGGATATAAAAATGTGATACCACTTGGGGGTATGGAGGCTGGGTTTTGTCCCTTGGGTATCCTCGCCCATGTGCACTCGAATTGTGAACTCCTTTTTTTATTTGCTGCGAAATATTATATATCCCTTTGTCTATTTAGGCATAACACATTTGGTCATCTGACAGAAAAAAACATGATGTAAAAAGTTTCAGATAAATAAGAAGTAACTGGCTTTTTTCCAAAATAGTAAAATGAGCTAAAAACGCATGTCCTGTCAGTCGGCAGAACAGTGATCATTTCGCGGGAAGTTTGAAAAATTAGGATATGATGTTGGCATTTATTAGTTTGCCAAGATATATAAGCTTTCATCACTTTTGGGTGATGTCTGTGTTTTCTTTGCTCTATAATAGCCAGATTATTTACGCCTGAAGCAATAGGCTGTTTGATGATGATGAAATATGCAGACTTGATTTATTTCCAATCTAAGTTTTTGTTGTTATTATCGTTCAGCTTTATTTCAAGATTTAGAATTATGTTTCGTGTTTAGTAACATACCAGTTGCCAGCTACATTTTCACTGACACTATCATATCAGTATTTTTATTGCCGGTTATCAGTAAATTACTGTTAGTTTTTAAACGTTTTTGGAGTGTTTGGGTGGGCGATAGATTGCCAGCTGATGGTAAAAGATAAGATTTATTTAAAAAGTTAGTAATTAATTAATATAACACAATTAATCTTACAATTAATTATGTTAACTAAAAGAAGGGGAATGCATACGTTCCAATTAAATACTAAATCAATAAAAGAAAAAAAAATTAAACACATTAAATAGATTCAACTAAATAGATTAAATAGACTCCTGATAAAATACTAGACAAATAGAAAAAAGAAGAAAGAAAAGCAAAGCAAAGCAAAAAAAAATTACATGGAAATCAAGAATTTTGTGCAAGTCTTTTGGGAAATTAAAAATTAGATGGCGATATTGGCCATGATAGGAACCGTAATTATTCAAAATTTCTGGTATGTTCACTTTACAGTCGAAAATAATTGTCAAATTTAGGTAGACAAACCATCTATGCTTACAGCCAAAACATTATTTTTAGGTACCGGTTACATCACCTTATAATTAAATCGTTTTCAAATGAGGCAAATTATAAAGCTTTTTAAACGATTTAAAGTTATTGTTTTTCATAATTCGATTATGCGATAGAAACAAAATACATTTAAAACGTTTTGACTTTTTTACCTTAATAAATAAAAAATTATTAAAAACTTTAAAGTGTAAATATCAGTGTATGTCTATTAAACTGACAATCCACGGTCATTTTTTTTTCAGTAAAATGTAAATTATGTCCTGGTGTTGAGAAGACATGTGGGTTGTCATCATTACTCATGTTAATTTCTGCTCGTTTTGAGTTTGACTTGGTTATCTATTGTAATTTCTGTTCGTTTTGGGGTTTCATTTATTCATTAATGGTGATTTTGGTAGTTTTAAGGGTCAAAGGTTACTTGACTTTATTTCTGCTCATTTTTGACTCAGTGGAGCTCTTTACTTTTCTTTAGAAACCTTGTTTTGTCGAAAAAACTTTTTAAGTTATTATATAAGTAAATGTGTTTTCTAGAAAGTACTTTCTCTAGAGTTTAAAGATATAGCCTATAATTATACAGGGTCAAAGGTAAAGTCATAAATTTCAAAGGGTAAGTATCAAAATCTCTTGCGCACGAGCCCAATTAGACATCTATCTCAGTAAACTTCGTCAATCAAAATATTCTATGCTAATAATACGCTTACTCCGAATAATTGTTTCAGGAGATTTGGTCGGAGTTAATTTGATCAAACGATTCTTCAGTAGCGACGGGTTTCCAACGTCCACGACACCCATAGTGGGTCCACTATTGGACCTACTAGTTCCTCAAGACGTTATTACGCACATCTGAGTCTTACGCAATATTATAGCACACCTGTAGCGGTATAGTACACCTCTATATTACTTAATAGGATTTGTTTACCTTGTATATTACGTAAAATGTTTTTTTTACTTATAGTTGTTACGTAATAGGACTTTTTAGAGTCCGGTAGTCAAGTGGGAAGTCCGGGTTGTAAAAAATTGATCATGGTTAAGTATTGACATATGAAAATGACGCAATCTTACGTGACTTGCTTGGTTCCGGTGGACCTTTATAATCCGGCAAAACTGATTTTGAAGGTTATCGATGTGTGAGTTGTTAAATATCCTCGGTATTGAAAAAGAGTTCAGTGTGTCAACATCAAGGATATTATTCTTTAGTAATGGATCCTTCTACTCTATTGGATATTTAAAGTGCTAGGAATGACGAAGTGAGCCCTAGAGTATCTGAAGTAGCAGTAGAAATTACAAGAGTTCCCGACTAACTCTAGAAAAGGACGAAATTTTTGCATTATCATTGAGAAAATTGGAGTTGGAAGAACAGTTATGCTTTGCAGTAAAGGTGAATATAATATTATACTAATTACAAGACGGGTTAAACGCAATAGTGAAATATACTGAAGACTTTGATCTGAATCAATCTATAAGAAACGGGTAAGTTTCTTACTAGTGAGAAAGAATCCTTGTTAGTCTATAATCAGTAGTGAGACTGTCAAGATTAAAAATGGTTGGATTTGGAAAAAAAATTAAAAAGAATCTAGTGGCTTTGGGAAGACATTTGATTCTAAATGATAATTTTCTAGAGTTATCTCTTCAAAGGAAAATATTTTCCCAAAAAAAGCTTAACGATATAATGAACAACGATTCTCCATCTTTGGACTATTTTATAAACGTTTTACATCGTGGCCCAGATGTATTTACACAATTTATTGATATGTTAATAAAAAAAAAATATTGTGGTTTTACTTTTAACCACTACTTAGAAGTTCGTTTAAGATGGCCATTTTACATGGCCGCAACAAATAAATCGAATGAGTTTTATGGGGCCATTCGTTTACTCCTCCCCTAGAAGACATTCATTATACTGATCGTGATTCCGTTTCTTCTTAGCAGTGACACATTCAACATTCAAAAATATTTTACGCATGTCCATTATGTTTGTATACATTGGGAAGCTTGTCATCCTGTGATGATTTTACAATTATTGATGACTATAACAAAAAGTGTAGAATATGTAATCCATGTAAATTGCAAAGAGGATACGCAATGCAAATTAAAGACTGTAATTCCTGTCTTGAAGATATTTTTGACTCTCATACTAGAGGTTTTCTATGCTCCAATCTTCGCTATGATAAATTTAATCAATGGGAAAATACTTGCCAAGGTGGATTACAAAAACACTAAACGTAATTTTGGTTTATTTTTAAAAGACTGGCATCGTCGTGGTTTTAAACTGTTTTAGTAAGAATAGCCTGGTCTACGATTCAATTGGTGGAATAATAAGAGAGTCTAGTTTTTAGAAAATCACTGTGAAGATACCGGCTGGTATAATTATAAACCTACTGACTTTTGTTTGGCTTTTACAGAAAATGATTTTTCATATGAGATTATTGTGTTTGCCGTTGCTTCAAATAAGCAAATTGAAACACGTGACTTCTATAATATGAATCAAAACAGTATTATTGACATTACGAAGATCTATATATATATATATATATATATATATATATATATATCTATATATATAAAAATAAGTTGTCTGTGGATCTGTGGATCAGGTGACGTCATGTTTCGGCTGACGTCATGAAATTAGTTGTCGTCATTTTTGCTTTGACGATGCTTAGTATATTGTAAAACACATTAATTTGGTTAATAATATACCATTTAAAACACCAAAATGAACATGCTGGAGTAGTCACTCGGTGAGAGAGGGTGTCAGAACGGAGAATGAAGGTCCCAGGTTCAAATCCTGGTTAGGCTAAAAAAGGTAAAAAACTAAAAACTAAAAAAAAAACTGAAAAAACTAAAAAAAAGGCAAAAACTACAAAAAAAACTAAAAACTAATAAAAAAAATAAAAAAGCTAAAAAACTAAAAATACTAAAAAAACTAAAAAACTAAAAAAACTAAAAACTAAAAAAAAAACTTAAAAAAAGGAAAAAACTGAAAAATAGAAGAGAAAAAGAAAACTAATAAAATTAAGAATAAAATAAAAAAAAAGAGATAAAAACTAAAAAAAAAGTAAAAAGAAAAAACGAAAAAAAACTAAAAAAGCTAAAAAAAAAGGTAAAAACCAATAAAAAACTAAAAAGAAAAAAAGGAAAAAAAACTAAAAAAACTAAAAACTAAAAAAAAAACTTAAAAAAAAGGAAAAAACTGAAAAATAGAAGAGAAAAAGAAAACTAATAAAATTAAGAATAAAAATAAAAAAGATAAAAACTAAAAAAAAAGTAAAAAGAAAAAACGAAAAAAACTAAAAAAGCTAAAAAAAAGGGTAAAAACCAATAAAAAACTAAAAAGAAAAAAAGGAAAAAAACTAAAAAAAATTTTCATCTAAAAAACTTAAAAAAACTAAAAAAGGTAAAAACTAAAAGAACTAAAAAAGAAAAAAAAACTAAAAAAAGGAAAAAACTGAAAAATAAAGGAGAAAAAGAAAACTAAAAAAAATATAAATAAAAATAAAAAAACTAAAAAGATAAAAACTTCAAAAAAAAACTAAAAAGAAAAAAGAAAAAACTAAAAAACCTAAAAAAAGGTCAAAACCAATAAAAAAAAACTAAAAGGGGAACACTGGGACACAAATGACGACCGGGATACTGGGAATATAAATGACGACCGGGACACAGGGAATGTTCAATTAGCAATCACCATCAACAAAGCTCAAGGGCAATCATTAGAATCATGAGGTATAGATCTGAATATGGATTGTTTTTCCCATGGACAATTATATGTTGCATGTTCAAGAGTCGGTAAACCTGACAATCTAAATAAATGACGACACTCAAAGAGAAAGCGACCGGGACAAAAGGAATGTTCGATTAGCAATCAACAAAGCACCGGGACACAGGGAGTATAAATGACGACGACTGGGACACAGGGAAATAACTACAAAGGGGACGCCGGGGTGCAAAGGGGGATATATAAATGACGATGGCGACTCAGGGAATGGTCGATTAGCAATCACCATCAACAAAGCTCAAGGGCAATCATTAGAATCATGAGGTATAGATCTGAATACGGATTGTTTTCCCATGGACCATTATATGTTGCATGTTCAAGAGTCGGTAAACCTGACAATCTATTTATATGCACAGACAATGGGACAGCAAAGAATGTTGTATATTCGCAAGTTTTACGTAGTTAAAAACATATATATATATATATATATATATATATATATATATATATATATATATATATATATATATATATATATATATATATATATATATATATATATATATATATATATATATATATATATCTATCTATATTCACAGGTGGGACATAGGGACACAACTACAATGGCGCGTAACTAATATGGCGCGTAACGACTTGCGCGCGCGGGGGGGGCTTGGGGGGGGGGGCGCGAAGCGCCACCCCAACAGCTAGTATATATATATATATATATATATATATATAAATAAGGTGTATGTTTGTGTGTTTGTCCGCATATGACGTCATTATAAGTATATAAGGCTTTGTATATGACGTCATTATAAGTATATAAGGGGGCAATTCAAAGAGAAATTTCAGTATAAGTCCTACAATGGCAGAAGAAACAGCCGAGGAAGGTGCTCAAAGAGTTAATTCAAAGAGAAATTTTAGTATAAATCCAACAATGACAGAAGAAACAGCCGAGGAAGCGGCTCAAAGAGTTAATGGCAAAAGTTTTGCGGCTTAAAGAGAAAGTAAGAAAAGAAAGCATGCCGAGGAATCACAAGAAAAACGTGAAAACAGGCTTGCGTCTCAAAGAGAAATTACCAAAAAAATCGTGCTTAGGAGTCACAAGAACAACGTGAAAACAGGCTCGCGGCTCAAAGAGATAATACCAGAAGAAAACGTGCCGAGGAATCACAAGAACAACGTGAAAACAGGCTTGAGGCTCAAAGAGAAATTACCGAAAAAATCATGCCGAGGAATCACAAGAACAACGTGAAAACATGCTTGCGGCTCAAAGAGATAATGCCAAAAGAAAGCGTGCCGAGGAATCACAAGAGCAACGTCAAAATTATCCCCTGGCATTCAGGTATAGCCCAGTTGATGATTATAGCTTGAGTAGATGTGTTCAAATCGGGACTATGTCTAAAACTTGTCCCTATTGCAAGGCCTTGAAATTTAATGGAGAAACAATGGGAATGTGTTACACCTCACGAAAAGTTAAACTTCCTCAACTGGCTGCACCACCAGAGCCATTGAAGACTTTGTGACGTTACAGACTGGGACACCGGGACACAAGGAATATAAATGATGACCGGGACACTCAAAGAGAAATTACAGACCGGGACACCGGGACGCAAATGACGACCGGGACACAGGGTATATAAATGACGACCGGGACACTCAAAGAGAAATTACAGACCGAGAAACCGGAACACAAATGACGACCGGGACACTAGGACACAGGGAATATAAATAACGACCGGGACACAAGGATGCAACTACAAAGGGGACGCCGGAAGGGCACAGAGGGGATATATAAATGACGACGGGGACACAGGGAATATTCGATTAGCAATCAACAAAGCTCAAGCGCAATCATTTGCAAAATGCGGTATAGATCTGAATACAGATTGTTTTCCCATGGACAATTATATGTTGCATAATCAAGGGTAGGTCTTGGATCTGCTTGATTAGGACTATATAGTATATTCGACAAGACTGGTAAAAGGATCAATATTATCATTTGGCTCTCGAGCATGTACGGGTTCTTTCATTGAGTCGGTTGCAGCTATTCCCACATATGTTTGGCTTAAAGGCAGGAACTCACTTGAAAGGTAAAGATCCAGTTCGGTACTAAAACCAACATTGCGAATATAGTCCAGTTTGACCAAGTTAGACGCAACATAGTTCACAAATTTCCTAACATTTGCCTTTAAGGAGTGTAGAAGTGGAAGCTCAGATTGAAAAACTGTGTTGAATTCGTTGTAGAGGAAAGGGATGAAAGTTTTTAACTTTGCCCATTGTTTACATACATTATTTGTTATTGAGAAGTATATAACCTTTTTTGGGGGGGAGGGGTGATGGTGCTTAAGGTACATTTCTATGGGGAGAATCTTGCTTGAGGAGGGAAATTTCTGGGGAGCAAATATAGGGGAAATATTACACTGGGGGGTTTGACATAATTACTAAACAAAATTCTTTTTAGTTGTCTTACATTCTCTTTGCCAATTTGTTATGTGGAGCTGTTCCGGGGAAATCATGCAGGATTTTTTTTCTGCGTGTTTTGTTTTCTGAGAAATAATTTCCACCGAAGGGGGCATTTCTGAAGTAATCGAAAACCGATTTTAGAATTTTTCAGGGTGAATCTTCCACAAGCAATGTTACACGGAGGGTGAATTCACAGCGAGGATGGAACTGTCTGGCGGAAATTAAACTGGGGGGGGGGGTACACTTTACTTTGGATGAAAATTCCACCGAGGAGTTATTCATGAGGGGGAGGGGTATAGTTCATGAAGAATGATCCAGATTTATCGGTATTATTTGAAAAACAAACAGAAAATATGTCATATGTGAAGGGTTGCCCCCTCCTCAATACCTTACTCTTTATGCTAAAGTTTTACTGTTTACTAAAATTGAAACACGGGGGCTGTTTCATTAGAATAGGAGGCTTTTTTAAAACTGCTAACAGCTTTATCGTAAAGAGTAAGGTATTGAGGTGGGGCCAACCCTTCATATCCGGAATAAATCTTCCAAAATGAATATGTAATTTTTTTTCCATGTACGGTGAGCCAAATTTGATCCTGCATTAGTTGAAAAACGTTCAGAAATTAAATGAAAAGCCAGTTTTTTACACTGAAAGTAAGGAGCGAAATTAAAAAATTAACACGAACAGAAATTATTCCGTATATGAAAGGGGATGCCCCTCCTCAACGCCTCGGTCTTTATGTTTTTATTGTTTTAAAAAGTAGAATTGCGACAAAGAATCAAACTTTAGCGTAAAAAGTGAGGCATTGAGAAAGGGACAGCCTCTTCCATATACGTAAAAATTTCTGTTCTTTTTAAGTTTTAATGTCACTCCTTACTTTCAGTTTAAAAAAACAAGTTTCTTTTATTTAATCAGAGTAAAATCTAAGACAAATAGTCTCTGTGAGAGGCAAATCTGGCATAACTTTTTCAGAGTTGTATGAAAACGATTCATTTCACTTAGTGATAGATAGTCTAAGAGTATTTGACTTTTGGGGAATGTTTCCTCCCTGTTTGGAAAATTTTCTCAGGCTTGAACTTTTCATGGATAACATTAAACTGAACGAATGTTATATATTTGGAATCAGCATAAAAATCCAATTCTTTCTATGGTATCTATTGTTATCAAAATTCTTTTATTTAGCGCTTTGGTGACTACTAGGCAGAGGTGCTCCCTACTTACAGTTTCCCTAAGACAAAGAGAATTGACAGAATAAATTGACATTTTTTAAACTTGAATTTTACGTCCAAAATCTTATGTAAGGCTGATAGTGAACCTTATCCAAGACCATGTTTTTGTACCCCCTCGGAACAAAGGGAATTATTTGGTTTCCGCTAGAAGAATATGAATCAATAGAGGATCACTTGACACTTCTGTTTTCTTCGAGATAGCGGGACAGCTTTTGTTTACCATCAATAACAAACCTTTGTTCTTAGAAAAATCTATAGACTTTTAGACTATAGACTCCAAGGAAATGGCGGAAAATCTTTTATTTGCTGACACGAAATGGCTATGTGTGTAAGAAGCATAAAAATATTGGGTTATGATCGATTTGGACCATGTCTTTACTTGACCGGAACCTCAAAGTTTTTTCCTGGCCCTCATAGGTTTTTAAACAATTAAAACAAAACACTCTGTATTACGTAACACCCAAAAACATTCCTTATTACGCTACATCCAAAGAAATCCTGAAGTAAACACGCCCTGTCCGTCTTGGGTTTTTGAAACAGCCCTATTACCCAACAATCAGATGTACCATACCGTTACAGGTGCGCTATAGCATTGCTTAAGACTCAGTTGCATGTAATAACGTCTTGAGGGACTAATGGCTCGAATAGCACACCCCCTATGGGCGTCGTGTAAACTGGAACCCCGTCATTATCTCTTCTCGATCATAGGGGTTTTAACTTCTCACTTGTGAGTCAATTTTAAGATCATGGAATGGTTGAGTCACTCAGAATAGCTCATAACTAAAATGGGAACACACCCATGACGAGAATAATTGGTGTTAAGTGTTCTTCTTCTAAAAATGTGAGGTTTTAACGCAGCTCATTGTGATGAAGTTCTAACAGTCAATCTATTACGTTTAAACATTGATTATCGATTAAAGATCTAATTAAAAACTGGGCAAATTAATTTTTTGTAAGATTTTAAGTCGCAATATCTTTTTTTTTTGGTATAGCTTTGTTCAGAATGTTTACAACATATTAGCTTGTTCTGTTAGTTTTGCTGGCACAAACTGTGTCTCGGTTATTTTTCAGCTTAAGATACTTCTGATGACCCATTTTCGACAGAGAGAGAAAAAGGATTCTAAATTTTGGAGCGCATATCGTATCTTCTAAAGGGAAATGGGTACTTGTATGATATGCCCCCTGAAGCTCAAGAGGTGAAGTTAGGATAATCCTAATAAAACATGCCTCAGTAGGATAAAAACAAAATACTCTGGAAACAAATTTGGGCTATATATTTTCACATTTTTTTTGGGGGGGGAGTAAAGTACAGTGGTTTTGCATTCAAAATGTGTTAGCTGCAATTGTGATATTATGAAGGAAGAATTGTTTCTGACTTCACACTGTCCAAATACTTTACCCCCCCCCCTTAATGGTCAAATATATAGCCGAAAATACATATTTCCCATCTATTCTGTCAATTTTCTTTGTCTTGTTTCACGCTAAAATAAAAGAAACTAGCGAAACAAGCCAGTTTACAGTGAGTCAATGCGTTAACAACTTTAACTACAGGGGGTATATCATACAAGTAACGCGAATGGACTATAAACAATAAGCAATAGAAATACCATTAACAGAAGTTGCATTTAAGAATAGGGGAAGATTATACATACTAAATGGCTGAGTTGAGGCTATACTAAATGGATAAATGGCTACGGCCATTAATTAGAAAAACAGCAGGGAAATGCGCCAATTACTATTATTGTTGTTACTACTAACTATAGTACGCACGCAGTGTTGCCACCTGATGACAAAAATCACTATATTTTTGTGATTTTCTTGTTTGTTCAATGTGTTTTATTCAGAAATCTAGTGATTAGTGTGAAAATTTAGTAATATTTTGTTCCGGCAATATAAAAATTCACTAGAAATAGTGACAAATCACAAGGTGTGGCAACCCTGTAAAAATCTCTAGGCGAGATTGATATTGATCTCCAATTTTTAATGTCAATTTTACAGCCACCCTTATGGAAGGTATGACTTCTGGGACTTCAAGCTGTTCAGGAAACTTACCCTTATCGAGGAATACATTAATTATAAGAATCAAAAAATTATAAATGTAAAAAATGTTGCTTGTAATGTTTTTTGTTCATCCTGTTTATATTCATTGACATCAAAATTCAAATCTGGCCTTGTTTCAAAATTCGGCTTTTAACAGCAATTTTCGGAAATAAATTTCTTATCTTTGCTTAAATTTAGAAAGGAAAATAGAGAAGGCGTTGATTTTAATCAATTAGATATATACGGAAAGATCGGAGTTCATAGTCTTAAAAATTCTGAAAATCTAGATATATGTACTGTGCTACTAAATTACTGCAGAACCAAGCCGCCCGAAGCCAGCAAACTGCACGCGTTTCTCCTCCACCCAATCTATTTCAAGCTTGAATCTTTATTCTCAGTATGTATCAGTTACCGGTACCTAAAATGTTGGCTTTGATTTAAAATAAGTCACTGCCTAGCCTACTGGCAGCCCCTAACCCCTCCGCTCAACCCAAAACAAACTTCTGGCAGCTGGCGACAATTTATCGACTACTGAAATATAAAAAAAAACATCAAGATATTGGTTGTGAAATTGTAGTCCAAATGCAACAGGTAAATAAATTGGTTTTAACAGTTCAGGGTTACATACATACCAGATGACATTTGACACAGATATGTCGATTGGTGACGTCCAAGATTTACCGATTTTACAAATTTTAAAACCTTAACTTTATCAACGATGATGACTGCTATCAATGCTAACAAGAGAATTTAACTAACCACCAGGGATATTAATTCCAAATAATGTGGGGTAGGGGGCGAAATGTGTCATTTAAAAGCTAAGGGGTGGAGGCATATTTGTTTCCTCGTCGATTGTATTCAATCAAAACATTAAAAATTATATTTTTGAATAAAAATACCTGCAGAAGGGTTTTTAAATCTAGGAGGGGGTCTAAATCTATCCTCTCTCCGATTGAATAGTCTGCTAATGTTAGTCTAGGATATTAAATCGTTCCTCTTGTAGGAGAAGGAGAGGTAAAGAAACCAATGGGCCCACTTCTTGGCAACACCAACGTTTGCATCTTGACTAGCGGATTCTGAAGGTTTTCCCCTACACCCTTAGATTTAGCACCTAACACCTTTGGCAACAGTATAAATAATTTTATCGATTAGCTAAGAAGCATTTATTTTTTTATGCAGTATGTCCGAGGTTCTACTCTCAACCTTATAATAAAAAGGTCTACATTTGTAAATGTGTATAAAATACATTGTGTATGCTCCAAGATCAGAATTTTCCCTGATATGTCGGGGAAAATTGAAAGATGGAAATCCTGCTTTCAAAATGAAATTGAGCATGTCAACGGGGAATCTGAGGGAAGAGTTAGATTGATCACAGTAAGTAATGAAATGTTCCTTTCTTATTAATTACGTCAGGGAAATGAATTGTGAAATCAACTTTGTTTACTTAGTTAGTTGCGCTTTTGACCACACATCTAGAAAATGAGCTTAAAGTTATTAATAAATGTTCTCAGAATATGTATCTATTAGTATTCTACCTTGAAACTCTTTGTGCAGTCAACACCTCTTTGCACAGATACAGAAGTTATAAATAGAAACAAAAACCATATAAGTTGCTGGCAGGGCCGTATTCATGATTTTTTCAGGGAGGGGGGGGTACAAAAAGGAAGCTTATAAAGCACAAGAAAAATTTATTTGCATGCATTTTCTGTACTTTTGTATGACTCCGGCAAAGGTTTTATGGGGGAGGTGGTCCAAATTGGGTACTCCTCCTGGTAACAGCCCTTGTCGCAGGTGTTTCTTTTTTTTTCATGAAAAAATTGAAATGAAAATGGCAGAGAAGAAAAACAAAGGAAAATGGAACTAGTGCCGTACTAGGTTGCCGTATAGCCATATTTTGTAAAGCGATATCCACAATATAAAGAGAATTTCAACCGAATCCAAGCTTTATCGAAACTTGAATTTAGAAGGTCAATAGAATATAAAGCCATATATCTTAATATATAAAAACTATAAATAAAATAAATGAATTTAGATAAAATTACATATACAGTACATATTTGTATATATAAATATCATATATATTTGAGGGCCAAAACATAAGTCAGGTTTTGCAGACAGTCAATCCAACAGTTCGTGGTAATAAACTGTAAGTAGGGAGCGCATCTGCCCAGTAGTCACCGAAGCACTAAAAAACAGAATTTTGATGACAATAGATACATAAAAAGTTCCCTTTCCTATATTGGACTGTAAAATTTCATAAGAATCCCCCTAAACCACGGATAATTGCTGGAGCAGCTAAATGTCCAACCCGCATTGCTGCTACTGACCTCTCTTTAATTTTAAAGGAAACTGTAAATAAACTTAAAACCTATTGTTCTGGTATTAAAAATTTTTCGAATTTTAATACATATTGGAGTGTTAATAATTCACTGCAGGTGATAGATTCTTTAACAATGGTTTCAGCTAAAAGAATTGAGTCTTTCGATTTTGCGACAATGTATACTAATTTATCACTTAATTTAGTGTTTGATAATTTAAAAACTGTTATAAAGAAATCTTTCCTCTTATCTAGTAAAAGGTTCTTAAAAATAGACAGTTATAATAAAAAAGCCATATGGACAAACTGCTTTAATACTACAGTTAACTTGAGATGTTACAGCTTGGATATGATTTTTGAGTTATTGGAATTTGTTTTATACAATACTTATATAAGATTTGGGGGTGATTTGTACAAGCAAATTATGGGAATTCCCATGGGGGGGAATGCCAGCCCATTTATAGCTGACTTGTTTTTAAGTCAACTAGAATATAAATATATGATGGATAAGAATAATCCAATTAATTTAAAACATGCTTTGTCAAATAATAAAAGATATTTAGATGATATTTTGGTCTTAAATTGTAAGGATTTCATTGATATTTCTAAAAATATATATCCATCAGAGCTTATTCTTGAGCCTAGTCATGGCGCTGTCATGAAGATCATTTCTTAGATTTAAATATTAATATTTGTGATAATACTAAATTAAGTTTTAAAATGTATAATAAAACGGATGATTTTGATTTTGAAGTGATTAGTTTCCCATTCCCTGAAAGTAATATACACTCAAATATCACATATTCAGCGTTTTTCTCACAGTTACTTCGTTATGCAAGGATTTGTAGTAATTATATTGATTTTAAAAATAGATGTAAAATCTTAAGCCAAAAATTGATATCAAGAGGTTTTTCTGCAAATAAATTAACTTGGCAATTTAAAAAAATTAGTTTTCATTATAACGAACTTTTAAATAAATATCAAAAGAATTATCTAGAAATACTTAAAGAAATTTTTAACTAATTTCGGAGGTTCGAGAAATGTTGTCACAGCGCCATTTATTTTGAATTGTGTTTCTAATTGAGCGGATTCTTTTAAAAAATTAGCCACATGGTAAAGATGAATTCTATAATTGTTTAGTTCATTCAGGTTTTTTGCAATGTGTTAATATTTGTGATTTGGTAAAATTTATAATATTTAGTTTACCTATTGTTGCTAAAGGGAGGGATATATTAACAAGATAAGCTTGTTTTGGTTTTACTTGGTTGTTTTACATTTGCTGTTTTTTTTTTTTTTCATAGGCATGTATTTTGGGGGTGATACCTGACGCGGGGATGTCATGGATATTCTGTGGTAGCCACAACACTGTGCTGGGTAGAGAATTTAGAGTGGCGAAACCCTATATAGGCCAGTGTATTCTCCTGATGAGCCCTTATGTTGGGTGTTGCCTCTGAATTATTTGTCTATATTATTATTTGTTCTATTGTTCGGTAAATGACGACTTATACTTATTGACGACATGACTGCCTGTCCATGGATTATTCTTTATGGTTGATTGTGTGTGGCTATACTGTTTGACCTATGTGATTGTGTGGATGAGTAGGGTTAAGGCCTCATTCAAGTGCTGGTCTATATTAGTCACTAATTTAGGAAAACAGTCTTCCTTTTCTCCTTCTGTCTCTCTTTTTTTTTTTTTTTTTTTTTTTTTTTTTTTTTTTTTTTTTTTTTTTTTTTTTGTGCTGTAGCATTGGTGATTTCTCTTTTCATGATAGAAAGAATTAGACTTTTATGCTGATTCCACATATATAAAATTCGTTCAGTTTAATGTTATCCATCTAAAGTTCAAGCCTGATAAATTTTGCCTAATTTTCCAAACAAGGAGGAAATATCCCCAAAAGTCAAATACTCTTAGACTATCTATCAATAAGTGAAATGGATCGTTTTCATCCAACTCTGAAAAAGTTATGCCAGATTTGCCTCTCACAGAGACTATTTGTCTTGGATTTTACTCTGATTAAATAAACGAAACTTGTTTTTTTTTAAACTGAAAGTAAGGAGTGACATTAAAACTTAAAAAGAACAGAAATTATTCCGTATATGAAAGAGGCTTTCCCCTTCTCAACGCCTTGCTCTTTACGCTAAAGTTTGATTCTTTGTCGCAATTCTACTTTTTAAAACAATAAAAACATAAAGAGCGAGGCGTTGCGAGGGGACAGCCCCTTTCGTATACGGAATAATTTCTGTTCGTGTTAATTTTTAATTTTGCTCCTTACTTTCAGCGTAAAAAACTTGTTTTTTCATTTAATTTCTGAACGTTTTTCAACTAATGCAGGTTCAAATTTGGCTCACCGTACATGAAAAAAAAATTACATATTAATTTTGGCAGATTTATTCCGGATATGAAGGGTTGGCCCCACCTCAATACCTTACTCTTTACGATAAAGCTGTTAGCAGTTTTAAAAAAAGCTTCCTATTCTAATTATACAGCCCCCGTGTTTCAATTTTAGTAAACAGTCAAACTTTAGCATAAAGAGTAAGGTATTGAGGAGGGGGCAACCCTTCATTTATGACATATTTTCTGTTTGTTTTTCAAATAATGCCAATAAATCTGGCTCACCCTTCATGAAATATACCCTCCCCCTCATCGATAACTCCTCGGTGAAATTTTCATCCAAAGTAAACTTTACCCCCCCCCCCGTTAAATTCCCGCCAGAAAGTTCCATCTTCGCCGAGAATTCGCCCTCCCTGTAACATTGCTTGTGGAAAATTCATCCTGAAAAATCCTAAGATCGGTTTTCGATTACTTCAGAAATGCCCCCTTCGGTGGAAATTATTTCTCAGAAAACAAAACACGCAGAAAAAAATCCCCTGGATAATCTTCCCAGAACATCGCCACATAGCAAATTGGCAAAGAGAATGTAAGACAACAAAAAAGAATTGTGTTTAGTAATTATGTCAAACCCCCAGTGTAATAATTCCCCTGGAATATTTGCTCCCCAGGAATTTTCCTCGTCAAGCAAGATTCTCCCCATAGAAATGTACCCCAAACACCACCACCCTCCCCCCAAAAAATGGTTATATACTTCTGAACAACAAATACTCTATGTAAACAATGGGCAAAGTTAAAAACTTTCAGCCCTTTCCTCTACAACGAATTCAACACAGTTTTTCAATCTGAGCTTCAACTTCTTCACTCCCTAAAGGCAAATGTTAGGAAATTTGTGAACTATGTTGCGTCTAACTTGGTCAAACTGGACTATATTCGCAATGTTTGTTTTATTACCGAACTGGATCTTACCTTTCAAGTGAGTTCCTGCCTTTAAGCCAAACAGATGTGGGAATAGCTGCAACTTACTCAATGCAAGAACTCGTACATGCTCGAGAGCCAAGTGATAATATTGATCCTTTTACCAGTCTTGTCGAATATACTATATAGTCCTAATCAAGCAGATCTAAGACTGTTTCAAGTTTGAAGAGAAATTTGTGACATTTTGGCTTTGGTTGAACCAAGGAATGCAAGCAATTTGAAGCCAAAATCTCTTAAGGTCACTAACTGTGAGATTTCCTGTTCTAAAAGAAAAGTGTTGCCTCCAGAAAACGGACGAGGTCACAGGCAATGACTGATATCACTGAGCTTCATTTGGGAGATGAAGATATTTAGTCTGAAGACCGGCAGTGGCGAAATCAAGTACCCGGAATGGCAGAAGTGCAAATCACTGATCTTCTCTTTACCTTTTAGCAATGTACCAGCTGAGCGCTTATTTAGTCTCCTGAAATTAATCAAAACAGACATCCAAAATAGTGTCGAGAATGTCCCTAGTCTCACTTATTCGGGTCATTTATTGATTGAAAACGAAGATAAAACTTTATCAACTGTCAGCATACCGAAAGTTAAACTTTTTTATGTGTTCTCGGTAGTGTAAAAGATGTTATATATATATATATATATATATATATATATATATATATGTGTATATATATATATATATATATATATATATATATATATATATATATATATATATATATATATATATCATGAAAAGAGAAATCACCAATGCAACAGCACAAACACATAAAAATAAAGAGACAGAAGGAGAAAAGGAAGACTGTTTTCCTAAATTAGTGATTAATATAAACCAGCACTTGAATGAGGCCTTAAACCTACTCATCCATAAAATCACATAGGTCAAACAGCATAGCCAAACACAATCAACCATAAAGAATAATCCATGGACAGGCAGTCATGTCGTCAATAAGTATAAGTCGTCATTTACCAAACAATAGAAAAAATAATAAAGACAAATAATTTAGAGGCAACAACCCAACACAAGGGCTCATCAGGAGAATACACTGGCCTATAGGGTTTCGCCACTTTAAATTCTCTACCCAGCCAAGTGTTGTGGCTACCACAGAATATCCATGGCATCCCCGTGCCAGGTATCACCCCCAAAATACATGCATATGAAAAAAAAAACAGCAAATGTAAAACAACCAAGTAACACCAAAACAAGCTTATCCTGTTAATATATCCCTCTTTTTAGCAACAATAGGTAAACTAAATATGATAAAATTTACCAAATCACAAGTATTAACACATTGCAAAAAAAAAAAAATTAATGAACTAAACAATTATAGAATTCATCTTTACCATGTGGCTATTTTTTTTAAAAAAAATCCGCTCTATTAGAAACACAATTCAAAATAAATGGCGCTGCATCATCATTTGTCGAACCTCCAAAATTAGTTGAAAATTTCTTTAAGTATTTCCAGATAATGCTTTTGATATTTATTTAAAAGTTCGTTATAATGAAAACTAAATTTTTTAAATTGCCAAGATAATTTATTTTCAGAAAAACCTCTTGATATCAATTTTTGGCTTAAGATTTTGCATCTATTTTTAAAATCAATATAATTACTACAAATCCTTGCATAACGAAGTAACTGTGAGAAAAACGCAGAATATGTGATATTTGAGTGTATATTACTTTCAGGGAATGGGAAACTAATCACTTCAAAATCAAAATCATCCGCTTTATTATACATTTTAAAACTTAATTTATTATTATCACAAATATTAACATTTAAATCTAAGAAATGATCTTCATGACCAGCGCCATGACTAGGTTCAAGAGTAAGCTCTGATGGATATATATTTTTAGAAATATCAATGAAATCCTTACAATTTATGACCAAAATATCATCTAAATATCTTTTATTATTTGACAAAACATGTTTTAAATTATTTGGATTATTCTTATCCATCATATATTTATATTCTAGTTGACTTAAAAACAAGTCAGCTATAAATGGGCTGGCATTCCCCCCCCCATGGGAATTCCCACGATTTGCTATATATATATATATATATATATATATATATATATATATATATATATATATATATACTAGCTGTTGGGGTGGCGCTTCGCGCCACCCCAACACCTAGTTGGTGGGGGCGCTTCGCGCCCCCCCCCAAGCCCCCCCGCGCGCGTAAGTCGTTACGCGCCATAATAGTTACGCGCCATTGTAGTTGTGTCCCTATGTCCCACCTGTGAATATAGATATATATATATATATATATGGTTTTAACTACGTAAAACTTGCGAATATACAACATTCTTTGCTGTCCCATTGTCTTTGCATATAAATAGATTGTCAGGTTTACCGACTCTTGAACATGCAACATATAATGGTCCATGGGAAAACAATCTGTATTCAGATCTATACCTCATGATTCTAATGATTGCCCTTGAGCTTTGTTGATGGTGATTGCTAATCGACCATTCCCTGTCCCGGTGTCCCGGTCGTCATTTACATCCCCCTGTTTCCCCCGGTGTCCCCGTTGTAGTTGTGTCCCTGTGTCCCGGTCGTCATTTATATTCCCTGTGTCCCGGGTCCCGGTCATCATTTGTATCCCGGTGTCCCGGTCTGTATATACATTCGTTTTTTAGTTTTGTTTTTCTCCTTTATTTTTTTCCTTTTTTTTTCTTTTTTAGCTTATTTAGATTTTTAGATTTTTTAGTTTTTTTTATTAGTTTTTAGTTTTTATTTCTTTTTAGTTTTTTTGTCCCGGTCGTCATTTATATCCCCCTGTTTCCCCCGGTGTCCCCGTTGTAGTTGTGTCCCTGTGTCCCGGTCGTTATTTATATTCCCTGTGTCCCGGTCGTCATTTGTATCCCGGTGTACCGGTCTGTATATACATTCGTTTTTTAGTTTGGTTTTTCTCCTTTATTTTTTTCCTTTTTTTTTCTTTTTTAGTTTATTTAGATTTTTAGATTTTTTAGTTTTTTTATTAGTTTTTAGTTTTTTTTTCTTTTTAGTTTTTTTGTAGTTTTTACCTTCTTTTTAGTTTTGTTAATTTTTTTTTTTACTTGTGTCCTGGTCGTCATTTATACTCCCTGTGTCCCGGTGCTTTGTTGATTGCTAATCGAACATTCCTTTTGTCCTGGTCGCTTTCTCTTTGAGTGTCGTCATTTATTAGTTTTTTCCTTTTTTTTTAGTTTTTTATTGGTTTTTACCTTTATTTTAGCTTATTTTTCAGTTTTTTCGTTTTTTTTAGTTTTTTTTTATTTTTTATTTTTTTTAGTTTTTTACCTTTTTTTAGTTTTTATAGTTTTTTTAGTTTTTTAGCTTTTTTACTTTTTTTATTAGTTTTTAGTTTTTTTTTGTAGTTTTTGCCTTTTTTTAGTTTTTTCAGTTTTTTTTTTTAGTTTTTTATTGGTTTTTACCTTTATAGTTTTTTTAGTTTTTTAGCTTTTTTATTTTTTTTATTAGTTTTTAGTTTTTTTTGTAGTTTTTGCCTTTTTTTAGTTTTTTCAGTTTTGACGTCACCTAATCCAGTTTTTTCAGGTGACGTCACCTGACACATCCATCCATCCATCCATCCATCCATCCACAGACAGACAACTTATTTTTATATATATAGATATATATATATATATATATATATATATATATATATATATATATATATATATATATATATATATTATATATATATATATATATATATATATATATATATATATATATATATATATATATATATATATATATATATATATATATATACACATATATATATATATATATATATATATATATATATATATATATATATATATATATATATATATATATATATAAATCATTATCTAAAGTAAAAAAATAATAATTTGATGCTGTGCTGTGTTTTTTTTTGTGTAGATCGTATGGGAAAGAAAGGCAAAATATCCCTTTTTCTAGGGAGAAAAATAGAAAGAAATAAGACCTAAAGACACGAAACTTACGGAAAATTGATATAAAAATGGGGAAAATTTAAATCGAAAAGTGGAAGCACTGGTTACAGATGTTCAAATTTTTTAATTCTTGAGCGTTACTTATAAGAAGTTTATTAGTAAGGCCGTATCTAATATTAATTGTATAATAACATTTTGTTGCGACTACATTCCTATTTTCATTATTGTGTTCTATTTTGCTTTATTGTGTACAATGTTAGAATTACATAATAAATTTGTTGAAAATTTTTTAATTAACAGTGTTTTTGCTAATTTAATGTTTTAAAACTTAAACAAATGAAAAGTTACTAACCATTTTTTTAGATTAGCCAAAGCGACCGGGAAAACATTCCCTTATAAACCAGAGTCTGTGTTCTAATTCAGTTTAGGTAAGTACGTGATAATTCATTCCAAATTTAGGTTTTCTTGCAAGGTGTGGGGCTACATGGAACATCGAAAAACGTGGCAAGGACAGGGCCCAATTTAAAGCTTTGACACTTCTAGGCGCAAGCGTTTTTGCCGCTCCTTTTTTGCGTGATTTTCAAGGGAATCTGCGAATATTCAGGGACAGTGGAAGCACTAAACAGAACGCAACTGATGAGCCAAAAGTGATGAAAGAGAAAGGTGATACCGTTACAATTCTTGGAGATATCTGACACTTTATAAGCAGCCACGGACTTCCCGTGGTGCTTTAAAATCACTTTTCTATGAATAAGCAGAACGGCAGTGGAATGCATCTGCTATTTTGACGAGAAGCACTGAACATAACTCAACTGATGAGCCAAAAGTAATGAAAGAGAAAGACGATACCGAACTCTCATCTACAATTCTTGGGAGATATCTGACAGTTCATAAGTAGCCACAGAATTCCTGTGGTGCCATAAAATCACTTTTCTATGAAAAGGCAGCACGGCATTGGAATTAATCTGGTTTTTTGACGAGAAGCACTGAACAGGATTCAACTGATGAGCCAAAATTAATGAAAGAGAAAGGTGATACCGAAAAATCAGCTACAATTCTTGGGAGATATCTGACAGTTCATAAGTAGCCACAGAATTCTTGTGGTGCTTTAATATCACTATGCATCGGATATTTTGACGAGAAGCACTGAACAGAACACAACTGATGAACCAAAAGTAATGAAAGAGAAAGCTGATACTGAACTATCAGCTACAGTTCTTGGGAGATATCTGACAGTTTATAAGTATCCACAGAACTCCTGTGGTGCTTTAAAATCACTTTTCTATGAATAGGTAGCACGGCAGTAGAATGCATCTGATATTTTGACGAGAAGCATTGAATAGAACGCAACTGATGAGCAAAAAGTAATGAAAGAGAAAGGTGATACCGAAAAATCAGCTACAATTTTGGGAGATATCTGACAGTTTATAAGTAGCCACAGAATTCTTGTGGTGCTTTAATATCACTTTTCTATGAATAGGTAGCACGGCAGTAGAATGCATCTGATATTTTGACGAGAAGCACTGAACAGAACACAACTGATGAACCAAAAGTAATGTAAGAGAAAGCTGATACTGAACTATCAGCTACAGTTCTTGGGAGATATCTGACAGTTTATAAGTATCCACAGAACTCCTGTGGAGCTTTAAAATCACTTTTCTATGAATAGGTAGCACGGCAGTAGAATGCATCTGATATTTTGACGAGAAGCATTGAATAGAACGCAACTGATGAGCAAAAAGTAATGTAAGAGAAAGGTGATACCGAAAAATCAGCTACAGTTCTTGGGAGATATCTGACAGTTTATAAGTATCCACAGAACTCCTGTGGTGCTTTAAAATCACTTTTCTATGAATAGGTAGCACGGCAGTAGAATGCATTTGATATTTTGACGAGAAGCATTGAATTGAACGCAACTGATGAGCAAAAAGTAATGAAAGAGAAAGGTGATACCGAAAAATCAGCTACGATTCTTGGGAGATATCTGACAGTTTATAAGTAGCCACAGAATTCTTGTGGTGCTTTAATATCACTTTTCTATGAATACGTAGCACGGCAGTGGAATGCATCTGATATTTTGACGAGAAGCACTGAACAGAACGCAACTGATGAGCAAAAAGTAATGTAAGAGAAAGCTGATACTGAACCATCAGCTACAGTTCTTGGGAGATATCTGACAGTCTATTAGTATCCACAGAACTCCTGTGGTGCTTTAAAATCACTTTTCTATGAATAGGTAGCACGGCAGTAGAATGCATCTGATATTTTGACGAGAAGCATTGAATAGAACGCAACTGATGAGCAAAAAGTAATGTAAGAGAAAGGTGATACCGAAAAATCAGCTACAATTTTGGGAGCACCACAGAATTCCTGTGGTGCTTTAAAATCACTTTTCTATGAACATGCAACACGGTGGTGGAATGCATCTGATATTTTGACTATAAATCACAGTGATCCAGTTTTCTTAAGAAAAAAATTCACTCAGTGATAGTGTATTGTGCCTTCTGGCATTGTGCACCCCTAGATCCGGGCCAATTGACAAATCCTGGCCTGGGAAAGCAGTCAAACTCTATGAATATTATGGATTTTTCAGTGGAACACGACAAATTTTAAGATCTTTGTGAGGTCGAAACAATGACCTAAAAGTATTGGTAATACAAAGAGTATGCAAAAGTACTATGTTCACAAATAGTTTTCAAAATGTGGCAACGCTGTAAAGTAATAATCCCGCACCAGGGTCGCCAACTGTCTCGAAAGAGTGCAAATCAAGGCCCAAAAAGAGGTTTTTTTTGCTCAAAAAGAGTGCAAGCCAAAAAATTAGCGCGAGCGCGGCTGCCGCCGCGTGCATAGTCTCACTCACTGTTCTGATCAGTCTTTACTTAGGAAAAACCCTAAATAACAAGCAAGCCCTAGACAATCCACGACAATTTTTTTATGTAGGGATAGTCCATTTATTTGTCTAATAAAGGGAGTTACCCGAATTGAACGTTTATTTGTTAGTCACAGAAAGGTAGTGTGGTCTTGGAAAAAAAATACCTAATTTAAGGTATTACGTCGAAAATCAGTGGTATATATGGCGAGATCTGACCAATCAAGTACATAGCTATAAACTGAAAACACTCCTTATAAATTCATTTAGGCACATTTTATAGAAAGGCGCCATAGAAAGGCGGCCTTGGAAAAAAATATACCTAATTTAAGGTATTACGTCGAAAATAGATAAAGAACTGAAATTGTTTGTTCCTTTCTTAGAATTTTGGAAACTAAAAATAAAAAAGAAAACAATTGAATATATTCCTGCAAGTTATTCAATAAGAAATCCCCACATATGTCTAAATCCATAAAAACAATTCGCCCTTGGAGTTGGTAAGAATTCCTATATGTTCCTAAATCCCAAAAATGCAATATTTGTCTTTTTTTTTGTTCGAAGAATATTTATAGAGAAAATAATTTCAAGTTCTAAGAAACTCAGTTGATTTTTTATAATTTATATTTAATATACAAAAAAAAACAGCTAGAAATTTTCCTTTGATGTCAAAATAAAAGTTACCTGATTCCCAGAAATTTGTCTTCTTTTTTTGAAGTCCATACTGTTTGCGTGGAAGGAGACTTCTTAAGGACAGGGTACCGTAGGTAAGGTCGGTTTCTGGCAATGCTAATGAGGGGCTTCTCATCATCACTGAATGTTTCGTAGAAAAGTGTTTCCACCATTGATCCTTTTGAACTCCCAAATGAGACCCTAAAAAAAAACACTTATCATATTACACAGGAAATAGTAAAAGGTAAGCACATGAGAAAGTTAGTTTTTTTTTTTAAAAAAAGCTTGCCTTGTATATCCCTCCCCGCTCAAATATAAGCCAAAAAAGTCAAATCAAAATGAAAAATTGATCAAAATGGACAACTCCTCAGCAGTCCCCCCCGGCCATGGCATCCAGTTCAGCTGCCCCAGTTAATACTCTCCCTTGAATGGCTCTGGTTCTTGGAAATATAGAAGGGGTATTTTTGTTGGGTTGACGTTTATTCCGATGAAAATACCAAAAAGCCACGTTTGAATGAAAATACGGAAAAAATATTTTTCAAAATTCAAGAGACGGGAAAAATTTTTAAGAGAGGGATTTCTTTTTTTTCAAATAATCCCTCCAATTAATTTTGAACTAAGGCACAATTAGGGCTGGATTATTAGTTGGTCCAAACAATTTTTCCTACTCTGGAATAAATTTTGACTTCTACCTAGTTGACGACTACTGGGATCATTCTGTTGCAAAAAAAGCACCCGCTGTCCTAGCCAGTTAAGATCTCGAATTTTTACGACGCTGCCTAAGTTCTCAACATTTTAAAAATAAGTCACCCGTCTTTTTTTCAAAATTTATTTTGGATTCAATAGCCTGTACTTATAGAATAAAGGATAGAAAATTAGTATATCACATGGTCCTAAATTTGGCTCGGAACCGTTTGCTTATTTCATTACTTAACTTCCTATCAGATGTAATTACCAGACCTGATTCTTCTTCTTCCTTAAGTTCAAGAAAGTTTAACATGGATTGATCACTGTTCAGGTCATCAGAGTATCTTATCAAACAGTTCGTGGTAACGAACTGTAGTAAGGAGCGACCCGGCTCAATAGTAACCAAAACTCTAAAAAATGGAATTTTGATACCAATACCTACATCAAAAGTTTAATGCTGATTTTGAATATGTAAGTTTCATCAAGTTTAGTCTTACCCATCAAGAGTTACGAGCCTAAGAAAATTTGCGTTATTTTAGAAAATAGGGGGAAACGCCCCCTAGAAGTCATAGAATCTTGACGAAAATCACACCATCAGATTCAGCGTATCAGAGAACCCTACTGTCGAAGTTTCAAGCTCCTATCTACAAAAATGTGGAATTTTGTATTTTTTGCCAGAAGGCAGATCACGGATGCGTGTTTATTTGTTTTTTTGTTTTCTTGTTTTTGTTTTTTTTTGTTGTTTTTTTCCAGGGGTGATCGTATCGACCCAGTTGTCCTAGAATGTTGCAAGAGGGCTCATTCTAACGGAAATGAAAAGTTCTAGTGCCCTTTTTAAGTGACCAAAAAAATTGGAGGGCACCTAGGCCCCCTCCCACGCTAATTATTTTCCCAAAGTCAACGGATCAAAATTCTGAGATAGCCATTTTATTCAGCGTAGTCGAAGAACCTTATAACTATGTCTTCGGGGACGACTTACTCCCCCACAGTCCCCGTGGGAGGGGCAACAAGTTAAAAACTTTGACCAGTGCTTAGATATAGCAATGGTTATTGGGAAGTGTACATGCATTTTCAGGAGGATTTTTTCGGTTGGGGGAGGGGTTGAGAAGAGGGGGATATGCTGGGGGAACTTTCCATCGATAATTTGTCATGGGGGAAGAAAATCTCCATGAAGGGAGAGCAGGATTTACTAGCATTATTTAAAAAAAAAAAACAATGAAAAAATAAATATGAAAAAGTTCTTTCAGCTGGAAGTAAGGAGCAGCATTAAAACTTAAAACGAACAGAAATTATTACCTATTTGAGGGGCTCACCTCCTCCTAATACCTCGCTCTTTACGCTAAAGTATTTTTAGTAATTTCAACTATTTATTCTACGGCTTTTGTGATTCTGGGGTCATTCTTAATGAATTGGGACAAAATTTAAGCTTTAGTGTAAAGAGCGAGGATCTGACAAGGGGGCGAGCCCCCTCATATATGTAATAAAAATACGAGAATACAAAAGTTCTTTACATAAGCTAATTTATAAGTTACGTAAATCTTTTACTAATAAAAATATTCGTAAAAAATTAAAAATTCTAGTTGCCTTTTTAATTAACCAAAAAATCGGAGGGCAAATAGGCTTCCTCCCCAGCTCTTTTTTTCTCAAAATCATTCGATCAATCAAAAAATGCAAATATTGTTTTAATTATTCCTCTGCGGAGAGCCAAAATCAAAACATGCATTGATTCAAAAACGTTCAGAAATTAAATAAAAAAAACAAGTTTTTTTAACTGAAAGTAAGGAGCGACATTAAAACTTAAAACGACCAGAAATTACTTCGTATATGAAAGAGGCTGCTTCCTCATCAACGCCCCGCTCTTTACGCTAAAGTTTTTTACTGTTTTAAAAAGAAGAATTGAGAGAAAGAGTCAAACTTTAGCGTAAAGAGCGGGGCGTTGATGAGGAAGCAGCCTCTTTCATATACGAAGTAATTTCTGGTCGTTTTAATTTAATGTCGCTCCTTACTTTCAGTTAAAAAAACTTGTTTTTTTTATTTAATGTAATACCGGAGCAGATTGCAGTTCATTCAACAAAAACATATTCAGTAGTGGTGACTAGTGTGACGCCTGTATTGCAATGAATTAAGTCATTTCTTTTTCTTTACTAGACACATTGCTTTATAATAGACTACAAATAGTATTTTTGCTGGTGAGCTTCTTATGTCACCAGCAATGGTTTTCTAATTTGTTCCAATGTGGCCGATCTGGGTGGAAATTTAGGGCTGCTTATCTATCACCACCATCAATTGCTAGATGCCTGGTAGCTGCTGACCTGCTCGCGTATTGGAATACTTTTTATATATTATCTGGTATTAATTCCTGCAATAGATATATGTTTACTTGTATCTCTTTAACTCTTACATATGATTTAACTGAAACTTGGGAAAGATAGCTAATGCTCTTATCACCCTGTGCGTGTTACCGTCAAAACAATTTCCCTTATGCTCATCAGATGACAAAGGAAGGGAATCTCAACCCTCATAACATATTGATGTAATCAGCCATGCTGTTGATTCACTCACACTCAATAATTCCAGCCACTGTGAGATTCTGTCACGCAAATAGCAAATAAAACAAATGATTTGTTATGTGATCCGTCAGCCGAAGTGTTAAGGTCTTTGTGTGCCTTCTAATTATATCTATAAAACTACAGTTCAACTAGGGATGAAATAACTTTTCAGTAACAAAGAAAAAGAACCTTAAAACGTAGGTAATTTTGAAGACTACACTGCCTTTCTATGACGAATTGACTGATAGAATTAACAGGATATGTATGACTTTACTGCTGATGATGAACACTGTATATGTGTTCGAAATATCCAGTTAAATTATTTTATATCTATTCACTGGCAATTAAAAGGTTTCATCCCTATTTTGAAGTGTTTTAGTTTCGTCATGGAAAGGCAGTGTGGTCTTCGAAGTTATCTACTTCGAGTATATGGGGATAATGTGACCAAAAAAAAGATTTTTACTGCTGATGATGAATACTGTATATGTGTTCGAAATATCCAGTTAAATAATTTTAATCTATTCACTGTCAATTAAAAGGTTTCATCCCTATTTTAAACTGTTTTACTTTCGTCACGGAAAGGCAGTGTGGTCTTCGAAGTTATCTAGGATATGTATATTTCTGCTGATGACGGTCCGCGTACATGTGATCGAAATATCCAGTATTTTTCTTGAATGTTATTATCACTGTCTAATAAAAGGATTTATCCCTATTCGAGCTTTTATTTACCGTCTTAAAAAGCTGTTTAGATCTAAAAATTGTCTCTTATATAATTTAAGGCAGTTGCTGCTTCTCGAAAGATATATTTTAGCTTATTAATTACATTAAATATGTTTCTCAAAACGGAAACAGCCTATGGTTCTCAATTTGTTCGATTAAGCATGAAAACTGTACTTCCTTAATTTCTGACCCTGTATCTGAATGATCGGCATAAAAAGGCTTTTTTTTGACAAGAAGTTCTCAAAGGTGGAACATGCGGTAAATACAGATGCATGTGAGTTTTGTCTATCGCTTAACTTGAAATATGCTATTTTCAGAAGAAGTGGAAAGTCCCCATCTAAAGGTGGCCGTATTTAGGTTATAAATAAAATGTAGAAGGTTGCACTGTTTATTAAAACAAACTTCTTTTCTTTTGGCCAGCTTCGAAATTGGTTCTTAATTTTAGAAACATGATTTTAATTGGAAATCATAAATTTTATGGCCTACATCATAAATTCTGAACAAACAGGTGAAAGCAAGAGAAAATTGAGATACAAATTACGGATTGCTAAAAAAGTTCTCCGCACCTGACAATCAGACCATTCTGAATCATTGGAGAAAGACAATGTGACAGATGCGGCAATAGAAAGAAGCTGTATCGTCAGACTTTTGGCAATGTACCTTAACTTCAGTAGCAAAAGAGCTCAGAATTTGCCACCGTCATGAGGCGGTTTTGGATTTGTGATGGCAATAGGATTAGATATTTCCTATTCCGAAGGATTCTAGGAAATACCCAGTGCCAATGCCTCACGCAAAATAATTCAGTTTTGAGACCAGGCATAGTTTTTGATGATTTCTCTGAGCCTGCACAGTGTGTACAATATTTAACTGACTGAGGATGTTATCTTGACTTCCGATTCAGAAATGAAGTTGTAAATTTTTTTGTAACTGTGTTTGCTGGTAGTTTGTGGAACGTTTTATAGTATTTTTCTAGTTTCTCACAATCCACCCTGGTTCATTCGAACGTGAAAAAGAAGCAATGTTCAAACACGATATAAGCTTTAAATCACCCTTATTTCCCAATCAACAACATTTTAACGACTGAAAATCACCCAAAAATAGAATTGTGAAAAGACATATTTTTTTGTCATACAAGTTTCATATGTGCTTCCTGTAAAAAATAAAGGTAGCCTTAGTTTTAACTTGTTTTTTTCCTTTCTCTCTTAATACTCATTTTGTTGTTTTATCTGAATAGTGATTCTTTCATCTTTTTAATAAGGACTGTATTCTGAGCGTGGGAAGAGGGGAGGGGATAGATCGCCCTCTTTATTTTTGTGAATGACCTCTTTTTGAAGGTTTGAAGATTTGGGTATAAAAGGACTTGCATATATTCAGACGTGATAAAAATCAAACATTATAGCTCTTTTTATGCTCCTATCATACTTTCATCATTTCACTTGATGCCCTGAAGTTTGTGCCCTGGATAACATAAATTTGGAGTGTCATGGTTCTTAAGCTTTCAATTGGTACTAAATTTACTGTTCTTTTTTTAATTTTCTAAGTTTAGAAAAGCAAACAGAGATGTGTCTTTTCTCTCAGAAACATGTTCATTATTCACTTCGAAACAGAATTTTGGCAACGCAACTGTACAACCCTCCCCAGGCTTTCCATGAACAGTGAAAATCTTTGAAAAAAGTCTTTCCAGTACAGCTTGTACGGCCCATGACCTTAACTTATTCTTTTCCATTCCTACACAGATATTCACTCTCGCCCTTGAAAGAACAAAAATGTACAAAGAAGTACAGAGTTGGCCTATACTCAGTCTGTGCTCTGACGAGCTATTGTCCCCCCGGAAAAATGTGGCAGGTTTGTCCCTCCCTCCTTTCACAAAGTCACATTTATGCCAGTATACATCTCTGACAGTAATCTCTGACAGTAATCTCTGACAGAAGCTTGTTTAAGTCTGTAGCATCTTTTCTTAACCTGATGTTACACACATCTAAAATAGGTTGAGAATACAGTCGATTCTGTGATGATCCTCTTAAAATAAATAATAATGAGAGAAAAGATGAGATGACTAGGATACGTTCTGCGGATGAAGAATTACAGATTACCAAAGATCGTCCTTTTTGGGCAATTTTTCGGCCAAGGAGTATGATGAGGTCTTAAAGGATGATTTAGGGGAATTTGGGACTTTTTTGGAGGGCGTAAAGAGCGAAACAAGGAATAAATTGTGACGAGGAGGATCGTGCGTAACTGTGTTGGCCTCAAGCGAATTGATGTTGCAGTTAGTAGAAGTATTAATAGCAATAGTGTAACACATGGTCGAAAGATTAATAAATAAAAAAAAGATAAAAAAATTAATAATAAAAAAAGAATTAATAAAATTAATAAATTAATAAAAAAGTTAATAAATAAAAGATTTTTATGAATCTGGCATTTAATTACTACAGCTCAATGGGACACTTTGTCAATCAGACAGTGGTCAATTGAGAAACAGTCATTGTGAAGATCACAAACCCATCCTCTGGGCACGAAGAATTACTAGAAGCAATTATTAGAAGGATGAGAACCAAAAAATAAATTTGATTAATACATGGGAAGAGTTTCCCTTCCCAAGACTATTTCAAGATCCCACAATGTAAAATTATAGAAGAATATAGAGCCCGTCGGGGTTTAAATATGCCATCGTTGAGGATTTTGTGTCCAAAATACAATTTTTTTAAGGATAATAAAACCCTTGCAAAGAAGTCAAAAGCAGCCCCTAACTCAAAAATCCCTTATTATCTGTCTAAACAGTATTCCCCTTAAGGATTTTAAAATTTCAGTTAGCTAAATACTGAAAATGTCCCTGTGATGAAAAAAAGAAAAAGAATACCTGAGAGAGCTGGTACTCCTCCCCCTTTTCGAGAAGGCCTTCTCAGTTATATGCAAGGACGCGGGAAGTGTAGATGAGCATCTAATACTTGATGCGGATCCATAGGTTCTACTTCTATTCTCAGTGAGTGAATAGCTCAATCCGTCAGACAACCTTTATTGAATCAAAGATTAACACTTTATTTATGAGCTCCTTGCCCGATTTCTAACTTCTTAACTTTTCTCAAAGTCGAGCTCCTTAGAAAGCATTTTTTTTTTAGAAGTCTTTATAGTTAATTATTTTTGGCTTCAGATAGAAGTGGCTTACCTGGGTCTACCCAAGCATTTTGGGGGCAAATTATCCACTGCTATTTCATATGATTAGGGCGAATCAACAAGGACAGCAAGGAATTAAAGTATTGACCAATCTCGAGTTCGAACGGATCTGAATTGATGTTTACGAGAAATCATGTGTCGAAAATAAAAAAATGCATTTTTTCCAGTTTAGTCTAAATTTTCCAATTTTTTTCCTATTTAGTTTGAATTTTTAAACTAGATATTGGTCAAAATAACCAGAATTGCTGATGCAGTTATTTCTCCATTTCGTTCATTAGAGTATTGAGGCTTCTCACCTTGACAATCAATAATCTCAACTGTAAGCTCCTTAGAAAGCATTTTTTTTTTTTAGAAGTCTTTATAGTTAATTATTTTTGGCTTCAGATAGAAGTGGCTTACCTGGGTCTACCCAAGCATTTTGGGGGCAAATTATCCACTGCTATTTCATATGATTAGGGCGAATCAACAAGGACAGCAAGGAATTAAAGTATTGACCAATCTCGAGTTCGAACGGATCTGAATTGATGTTTACGAGAAATCATGTGTCGAAAATCAAAAAATCCATTTTTTCCAGTTTAGTCTAAATTTTCCAATTTTTTTCCTATTTAGTTTGAATTTTTAAACTAGATATTGGTCAAAATAACCAGAATTGCTGATGCAGTTATTTCTCCATTTTGTTCATTAGAGTATTGAGGCTTCTCACCTTGATAATCAATAATCTCAACTGTAAGATGCGCTGCAGAAACAGAAAATCGTCAAAACAGATTTTCAATCTGTAGATTTAAAAAGAAACTTAAATCTAAAACCACGCCCTGGACTCTGATGGTCGTTTCGACAACCCATGTCACAATACCGACTGTAGATATAAGGAATTTACGAAGCCTATAAAGGACGTCAGTACTCGATGAAACTCCATTACGATCGAGCTGTGTTGCCAATCACCTCTGAAAACCCCAATTACTTTTCTCACACAACTGGGCACAACTTGTCGTTAAATGTTAAAGAGGTGTTCCTGAGTGGAGAAGAAGCTTCATTTGTACACAGGCTCTTTGAAGAAGTGACGAGGAGGAGTTCACAAGAAAATTATGAATTCATTTTAAAGCAATTCCTATGTCCTTCGTATTAAGGAGATGCCTAAGAGACATGTAAGGCCTTTAACAAGACCCGCCTATTTAGCTTATAGTGCTAAGAGAGCATAGGGTCGCAGTTTATAGTGGGTTGTCTTTTGCGCCCTATCCAAGAGATAAGTTGCCGGAATATTTGGTTCCATTTTCAATTAGGCTTTCCACTGCGTTTTTTAGGATTTGGACCAGACTGTAAGTTAGCTACTTAGTACTTCGGATATTTTTTGCACCTCAAGGATTAGAATGAATATTGGAGGACTTCTCAAATCTGCAAATTGAAGGGGGGTTGGTTCGTTGTCTCTTCAGGTACCAGAGTCTATCCAACTATAGGTGTCATGCTTTTAATGACAAGGGTCATGGGGGACGGACTATTAGAAATGATTTAATCAATAACTAAATCGTTGTTTTCTTGTATCTACTATCATATTTATTTTCGCTAAAAAATACCATAAAATACATTTCCCCTACAGTTGCTTCTAATCCGCTTTTGTTTGTGCTAATTTTATGGTAATTTGTATTTTTCTTTTTATACATGCTGTCGGGGAATGGTATTACCAAAAATAACAACCGATGAACCAAATAAATTGTCACCAAATGCTGAGAACACGGCTGATACTAGGGCATTGAGGACTATGCTCAACAACAGACTAAAGGAAAGTAAAACATCTGATGATAAATACGGCAATTCACTCGGGGCTTGGGACTTTCATTTTATTGTAACTATATGTTGGATCTCATTTTTCTTCAGTGTTACCACATAGCATACATGGTATAAATTATAAAAACAGCAATTCATACATGCACAAAGACACCCAAGGCCAACATAGCAGCACAAAGCTACGTCAGTTTCTTGCCTATATTTACTTCGAGGATCGCCACTCCCTGAAGACCTTACAATAAGCGGGTTGAACCAGAGTTTCCAGATGCAGCTTTACGTGTTATACTGTGAGAGGTAAGGTAACCATAATGCGCCCATGCGTTGAAATACGCCGAAGGTATAACATATTAATGAAAATACGACAAAGGTACCCTTCTTTTCAAACAGAAACGATTGGAAAGTAAAAACAGAAAGTCAATAGTTGCAGGAGGATCAGACCCTCGGTCTGGTTGTAAAAACATGGAAGGTACTCAATAAACTTATTTATCTCAGGCTGCAGAGAAATTTTTTGTATATTAAAGTGATATTTGAATAAAAAGTAATTTTTCAAAGGCAAGGGCAGATTGTTGCTAGCATGGGGAAAAGATAGTCCTGCAAAGTACTGAAATATCTATTTTCTTCTATAAAGCAATCAATGAATTTCATTGTAAAAGTTTGCAATGCAAGCTTCAAGCTTCCTCTTCTACTTCTACTCGCTCCCTCTTTTTTATTTCATATTCAATTTTTATAGAGGGAAAAGTCTATTTTTATTTTGTAAAAAAAAAAAATGATTTTTCGATCTTTAGAATTTTTGTGAAATCAGCCAACACCAAAAATTACCTATCTAGCGCTCACATAATAAGGTGTTTCGACCTCTGGAACTAACGGCACAGATCAGAGACCGTAGAAGCTTTTCAGCTATTGACACCGCATATTTTGACCGTATAATTTTCAGCCGGACCCCGTAGAAAGTCGTGATTGGTTCAAGTCGACCATTTCTAGATGACCGATCGAAAGTTCCAATGATGAAAGTTCCAAAAAATTGTGAAATGCAAGTGATTCGTTTTTAGGTTATAAAGCTAGCAAAGCGGAGGTAAGAGGGTGTAATCAAACTGAAAAATAACTTGAGTTGGAACAATGACACTCCCTTCTAATTGAAAAGTGTGACTCAAAAAGCAAAAAGCAGTTTTCTCTCCAGGCTGCCTTCTTGAAATTTAAACCTTTTTTTTACATGAAATAAACTTTAAATGTTAACTCCCTCTGGAATTAGAGGAGCCATTTGGGGGGAGGGTAAGGGGTGGGCAAATGCCCACCCCAGATTTTCCAGGGGGCCCAAGCTTCCACCACAAAAGGCCCTTTGCCGGCCATAATTATCCATTATATCCAACATAATCCATTCTGTTCAATTGATTTGAAATTGCTGCACGCCTATTAACCAAAGAGCGTAATTCCATGACGATCCTTGGGGTAACTATGCTATTTGCTACTAATCATCGTAAACTTTGAAAGTAGGTTAGATTCGTAATAAAAGTCTCAAGTTCTGTCAAATGCCCATTTCCTAGGTGATTATATTAATATTATAAATTTTGATTTTTTGCAGTAATTCCTCTAAGTTGACAGATTAAAATAGGTCAGTTCCTGTCAAATGTTTCGATGTTTATTTCCTTGTTTTTTCTTAATACAAGCCACCGTTTTAGATTGCTCGAGTCAGTTCTTATTCTATTTCTGTCCTCGTTTTATGTACATTTACTGTATCATATGTGTAAATAAACATTTTATGCTCGACACATAAACCTTATGAAAGTTAGAGACGCTTGACATCCTCTAACGGTCGAACCCCAGATTGTAGGCCAACGCTACCATAAGACTCTAAAGACGAGAGCACAGAGAGAAGTAAAGGACTTTACATCATTAAGCCTATTAGCTTTTTAGTTAGGTAAACATAAAGGTATTATTAGCCATTAGCATTAGAACTCAAAAGATCACCAAGCATCTAAAATAATTTGTGACAACTTCGACGCTAGAAAAGAACTTCGTCCAGTCTGGAAATCGGGCTACTACTTTGGCGGATGAAATGAAGCGAGAGTACTCCGAGACTTTCGACCGTCTACAAGCCGAATTTTACAGAAGTTTCACAGATAATTTGCCAGTGCTGAGCACACTCGAAGCCTTGGGTCCAAGCTCGACCAAGTTTATGGGCACAGAGTTGCTCAAGCGTTTCTCTGCTCTTTACGGCGAGTTGGATATCCACGACATTCTTTTCGAATCTCAAGCTCGTATTGCCAAGCGTTTCTTGCTGGATGAGGAGAAAAAGCCGGAAAATTTCCTAGACAATGTCGACCATCTTCAGGCATTACCAGTGGCTTACTCAGAAGTAATTAAAGTACTTCGTATTGCTGCCACACTTCCTGTGACAACAGCGAGCAATGAGCGCTTGTTTTCTAGCCTAGAAATAGTGAAAAACTACCTGCAGTCTACAACGTTTCAGTTACCTCCTTTTGATGTTTGCAGAGAAGGATTTAGTAAAAAATTGGACTACGACCAGCTTGTTGACGATTTTGCAAAGATGAAACCTCGGCGGTTCCCCTTGTTACCTTGAGTGTTGCAATATTTTTTTTTTCTCTTGTTATTTTTTTCCTTTTGTAAATATATTTGATCTGAAAGAATTCTGCTGAAGGAAAACCGAGGTTTTGGTTACAACCCTCAGCATGTTAATGAAGATTACATTCACCGACGTATTGTTTACTTAAATAAGAAAGTTTTTCGCTGAGGAAGGCCAGCCTGTAGTCTGGTTGAATTTTCCACTTTCAGTTTAATCACTTAACCTCGTTGATTGTAATCTACGATGTTATAATTAATTTTAGGGGTCAGTGTGGCTGAGTTCCACATTCGGTTACAGTACATTTCCAAGCAACACACGGGTGATGAAAATACGTTTTTATTTAGAATATTCGATCGATGTGCTGCCAAAACCCAAGAAAACATTTTTTTTACGCGACACGAAGTGAGCCTGGGGGAGGGGGCAAGATGGAGTTCATACCCACCCCAAGATTTGGCCCAAATGGCGCCTCTGTCTGGAATACGCATTTTCAAGAAATTTTTCTCTTCTTATTGCTAAGAGTGTGGTTTCATAAGACAGTTCGCCGTACCGAAATGTAAGTAAGGAGCAGAAGGCTTAACAACGAAAATATATTCATTGCGAATAATACGATGATTACGAGGGGAGGGGGATAAAACACTTCATAAAACGCATCAAAAATGTGTTTAAATGCATTTTTGATACGTTCCTACCATTTGGAACAAATTTCAGAAGAAAGGGGTTTGAGCCCCGTACCCCTACTTTGGACACACCATTGCACTAGGTACTAAGACTTTTAGAATAAGAAAAGAACGGGACTATCCCTAGCTTTTCAGGGACTAACTTGCAAAGAATCATAATAAAGAAAAAGGTAAAAATTTACAGTATTCACCCTTGTGAGCCATTTAAAAGAAGCTAAAAATATATAGCTAACAATTCAGCTATAATGTTTTGATGTCTAAATCTAAGAAATAAACCGAAGAAAACTTCTTTGCCGCACCTTTAGGAAATATTACATTTGGGCGTGTTAAAGGCGTGTCTCTATTTGAGAGAGTCAATTAATTATATTTTCAAAATTAGGAAAAAAAACAAAGGAAAACTGAAGATTGTTTGTGGTCTTGCTACTTATTTGGCTGGCTCCTGCCCGGACTATAATTAAAAATCACCTCAAAATATTAGGATCAGTATGAATAATCATGCGAGATGTTAGATTCCGAAAAAATTGCAATAACAGATTAAGATATCCCATTGTGTTTCCCAAAAACATTGTTTGCTAAACAGAAAATGTTTATCAGCCAAAATATTTACCGAATTTAGTTTTGGTAATTTGCCTTCAGAAGATGACCTTGTTGAGGAGCTAATATTCGTATTGTGTTATTTGCGTCAAACTTGTGTTTGAAAGTGACCTCGAAAACTTAGCGTCTTTTTTTGTGATTCCGTGATCAATAGGGTTATCCCGATTCCCGTGCATAATAAGGGATTTCTAAGCACTACAATATTTCGCAATATCACCAGTGTATTTCCTATGTCAACGAAACTTTCCTATATCAACCGTATTTTTTACGTCAACAGTGGTTCTGTATGACATTAAAAAAAAAAAAAAACAAGTTTTTTTAAATGAAAGTAAGGAGCGACATTAAAACTTAAAACGAACAGAAATTACTCCGTGTATGAAAGGGGCTTTTCCTCCTCAACGCCCCACTTTTTACGCTAAAGTTTGACTCTTTCTCTTAACTCTACATTTTAAAACAGTAAAAAAACTTTAGCGTAAAGAGCGGGGCGTTGAGGAGGAAAAGCCCCTTTCATATACGGAGTAATTTCTGTTCGTTTTAAGTTTTAATGTCGCTCCTTACTTTCATTTAAAAAAACTTGTTTTTTTTTGCTTAATTTCTGGACGTTTTTGAATTAATGCATTTTTTATCTTGGCTCTCCGCGCATAAATAATTAAAACGAAATTTGCATATGAATTTTTTTGGGCTAAATGGCTATTTCATAGTTTTAATCGGAAGATTTTGAGAAAAAAGGAGCGAGAGGGGAGGCCTAGTTGCCCTCCAATTTTTTGATTACTTAAAAAGGCAACTATAACTTTTAATTTTTTACGAACATTTTCATAAGTAAAAAATATACGTAACTTACGAATTAACTTACGTAGCGAACTTCTATATTCGTATGTTTTTATTGCGTGTATGAGGGAGCTCATCCCTCGTTGATACCTCGCTCTTTACACTAAGGCTTAAATTTTGTCCCAATTCCTTAAGAATGACCCCCGAATCACAAAGGCCGTAGAATAAATAGTTGAAATTACTAAAAATACTTTAGTGTAAAGAGCAAGGTATTACGAGGAGGTAAGCCCCTCATATGCGTAATAATTTATGTTCGTTTTAAGTTTTAATGCTGCTCCTCACTTTCAGTAGAAAAAACTTTTCATATTTGTTTTTTCATTTTTTTTAAATAATGCTAGAAAATCCTGTGCCCCCTCCATTGAAAGTCTCTTCCGCCATGGAAAGATCCTCCCACGTAGCCCCCTCCTCAACTCTCCCCCCAAACGAAAAAAATCCCCCTGAAAACGTCTGTACACTTCCCAGTAACCATTACTATATGTAAACACAGGTCGAAGTTTGTAACTTGCAGCCCTCCCACGGGGACTGCTGGGGAGTAATTCGTCCCCAAAGACATAGTTATTGGGTTTTTCGACTATGGTGAATAAAATAGCAGTCTCAGAATTTTGATCCGGTGACTTTGGGGAAAAATGAGCGTGGGAGGGGGCCTAGGTGCCCTCAAATTTTTTAGTCACTTAAAAAGGACACTAGAACTTTTAATTTCCGTTAGAATGAGTCCTTTCGCGACATTCTAGGACCACTGAGTTGATGTGATCATCCCTGGGAAAAAAAAAACAAACAAAAAAACAAATAAACACGCATCCGTGATTTGTATTCTGGCCAAAAATGCGAAATTCCACATTTTTGTAAATGGGGGCTCTCCAATAAGGTTCTCTGATACGCTGAATCTGATGGTGTGATTTTCGTTAAGATCGTATGACTTTTAGGTCACCCCCTATTTTTTAAAATGAGGCAAATTTTCTCAGGCTTTTAACTTTTGACGGGTAAGACTAATCTTGATGAAATTTACATATTTAAAATCAGCATTAAAATGCGATTCTTTTGATGTAACTATTGGCATCAAAATTCCAGGTTTTAGAGTTTTGGTTACTATTGAGCCGGGTCGCTCCTTACTACAGTTCGTTACCACGAACTGTTTGATTAATTGCTTTTGATGTCAATGAACATTTTTACAGAGAAAAAGAAATGATATTGTTTAAATAATCAGAAAACTAAGCAAGTGCGCTCGTGGGCACATCAAACTGTTTCCATTCTAATCATAAAAATAAAGAGATTGTTATAAAAATTCCATTCGTCTCGCTCATTCGACAAGAAAGCGACAGAGACAATTTGGCTCGGGTCGACGTACAACATAACATTGACAATCCTAATTATTATTCCTGTTTGGCTACCTTTACTACCACTGCAACTTGCAACAGCACTAAGCCACCTGAGCCCAATACAACACCGTAATACTCCCATCGGCTATCTTTGGGTGAGGAAAATTCAGAGAGATCTTTTCGAAAAAAAAACCTTAAGTCGCCGAAACATCAAATTCAAAAAAACCAAAGCCATCGAAACCGTGAAAACATCACGCATGCTAGTTCTTTCTGGAAACAAAATTATAACACCTATTTTAAACTATTTAGCCTAAGGTTATTAAAGATCACAGTTTAAGAAGCATAATGGACGGAATGGCTGCCCCATTTCCCCTTTGAATGTATTATTATCACCAAAACTACAGAGTTGGTTCATAGTATTAATAGTGCCAGTGGTGTCGTTGAGGGGGGGGGAAGTTGCCCCCCAATAATTTTGAAAAAATATATAACCTATTAGGCATGCTGCTACTAACGCCACTACTGCTACTACAACTATTGCTACTACACTAGCTAAGTGTATTAAGTTAAAACTCTCAATGAATATTTAGGTGGATGTTAGACTAAATCAAAACGAATTTTGATCATGTAGATTGTCAAAAGGGTGACAAAGCAATATCAGAATAACGGCTTACATTATTAAGTTGGACCTTTCACGGTAATTTGTATCGGAGTTTAAAATAGCCAGAAGATACTATGTGAATACTTTTAACACTACTTCTAAGGTTGCTGTAGCTAATGAAATGGAGGCACTAAGTTCAAAATTTTAGGGAGCATTTAGGGGGAATTGCAATTAAACAAAAAAATATGCATGCACGTATCAAAAGGACATATAAGCAATATCATAGGCAGCGCTGCTCTATCATAGCTGGTAATATCATTGATACTTTAAAGGAGCTAACTTTTTCGGAAATTAAAAGTTCTAGTTCCCTTTTTAAGAGTCAAAAGTTATTGGAAGGCAATCAGACCTCCTCTTTAGCTCATAATTTCCAAAAGCCTCCGATCAAAATATTAAGACAGACTTTTTATTCAGCATAGCCAAACGGTCTAGTAACTATATCTCAATGGTTAATAGGTAGGTCACCCTCCCCCCCACAGTTGCAATTTTACCATTATGCTTAAAACTGAATGTTGCTTGAAAATTAAATAAAAATGTATTGTTTGCATACTGGTTGGCAATATGACGACTCAGCAATATCCCAAGAACAACTGAGGGTATTAAGTTCAAAGTTTTACTCAAAGTTTTATACTTTTATTAATGAGTGTAAGTGTCAAAAGAGTGCCAAATCATAAGAGTGTAAGTGTGTCCAAGCTGTCAAAGAGCATAGATAGGATTTTTTGAGAATGGTATTAAGTTTTATTTTTCAGGTCAACTAGAGGAGGTATGAAACTGCATTAAACATTACTATTTGCGTTAAGATTTTCAAAAGGGTGTATATTGTTGAAAGTGTTTCTCCAGCATACAAAGAGAAGCCCAAACCATAAATTTCTAAAGAAGAAACCGAGAAGATTTAAATTATTCTTTTTTACTTTCTGCTCGTTTTGAGTTTGACCCGGTTATTTATTGTAATTTCTGTTCATTTTTGGTTTCATCTATTTATTAATGCTGATTTGTGGTAGTGTTACGCTTGGTAGAGTATTTGATTCTATTATTGCTAATTTTTTGTTTAATGGAGGTTCTTTACTTTTTCTTTGATAAACTTATTTTATGGAAAAAGTTTTTTTTTAATTAATAACTAAATAGGTCAAATTGGTTAGGTCATAGAATTTGGTAAAAGGGGATCCATTCCAGGAATCATTTAATTGTTTTAATTTTTGTTTTTAGTATTTGATTGAAACTCTGATTCTCTTATTTATCATTGAAATACCTAATACACACTGATAACGCCCTATTCCTTACGTTTCGGATTTAAATACTGACCCATATATGCCAAAATGCCTCTGTGTATATTACTATACTGACTTCTTGCTATCTTCTCTTTTCTTAATATTTCTTTTAACCAGCTCAAAAAAAGAAGAAAATTGACATGTGCTAAGAATTATGACTAAAATTACCGCATTTCAAACAACACCAACACTACTTGTGGGACATTTATTTCTGCATCAGCATGCTGTACGAATAGTCTTATGACAATAGAATAGAGTGAATTTAAACGAAATATGTATATTTCTTATGTACATTTCCCACAATTTAGAAATTTTTTGTGTACATATAAGCAGTACCAAAGCATTATATTTTTTTTATTGTTATCAGTTTTATCATGCAGGAGACTGAGCTTTGCTAGTGAAGGAAATTATATGCATATAAACATTATTCAGTGTAGCCCCCCTCCAGATATGTATGCATCAAAAATTGTGTAGTTTTTATAGAATTCGTTTTTTTTAAAGATACAAAGGGGAAGATAATTTTCACACTCTAGGAGTCAATTTTCCCTTCCAATTGGCACCCCTGGCATTTTTAATTAGCTTAAGGTTTCTGCCGTAATGATCCCAAGAACTGTTCAGATTTTTCGTAAGACGATGCCCAACGGGTAAATTAATATTTCTAACTTTATTTTTCGAATACTTTCAAATTAGAAATACTGTCACTATTTAAATATGATGAATATGTCACAATATAATATTACACAACCTGTAGTAATACTTTGACTTATCCTGTATCTTTGTTCAGACAGCGCTATAGCGATGCCTATTATTTTTTGTTTCGGCTTTGTGCGGCCTGATGATATCAATGCTATTCATTAAAAGAAATCGGTGCACCTACAGAAAAATCAGTTTAATAAGAAATCATAAATCGTGTATGTTAAAAGTTTAGTATAACACATTAATTCTTACTGAGTAAAAATCCATTCAAAATTACGAGCAAATAAATAGCACGATGCATGGGGCTACTAAAATAGGCTTGGTTCAATAATGAGATTTAGCATTCTGTTCCGGGCTTGGGGGTTGGAGGAATTGGAGGGAGGATATGTACTACACCATTAGTGGTGAATCTGGCTGAAAAAAGCCAAATGTATACGGCATTTACCTTTGCCCACCCAGAAGCTTGTTTACACTATACTACTGTCGTCTGCGGCATGATTGTTTAATGTGTGTTTATTGTTTATAATGTATTGCTTAATCTTTTTAAATTCACCATGAAGTTTGTTTTCAAATATTTACTTTTCTTCACTACCGCTTAAAAAGCACCTACTTCAATAACACTCCCTCTTGCCCACCCAATAAAAATACCGTAGCTACGCCCCTGAATAGTGTTAATCATTGATTCAATATCCCTTTTGTAGTGTCTACATCGGCATCGATACATTCCGTTTTCCCAGCTTACACAATGCCCTCCACCAATATCCTTCTCTGCTGCAAAAGTTCGTATTGGTTTCGGTGGAGGGTATTCCACAGATGGGGACGTCTGTGTCCAACTGTTTACTGCTGACTGTTCTCCACAATTCACTAAAAGGTCAAATTGTGCATAAGGATCATTGTTTGGTTTTATTTTATCCATTTGGTTTAAACAGCTAAATCGAAACTGAGCTATTTGAAGTGGCTGAACTGGAACAATTGTAATTTGATAGTATGGTTAACTGGTTCTTGTCATGTGACGTGATTGAAAACCCTTTTGTTACAATTTCGATTACACAAGTTGGGAAAAATACTTCATTTGTCATGAAAATATAGTCAATGAACATCAATATAGTAAATACAGAATACAGTCTCTCCCCCAATGATAATCATACAGAGCAATTGAGCATAAAGTACGGCAAGGGGTCATTTTATATTCTTGTGCCCTTTTAAGAGCTGAAATTGGTCGGAATACATTATTCAACTCTTTTAACCCCCTATTAATGACGTCGGATCAAGAATTCAAGTTAATTTTAATCAGAACGGTTGATAGGTTGAAAAACTGTGTCTCCGTGATAAATGGAATTTGAGGAGCACGAGTCAAAATTCTACAAACAGCTCATTCTTCAGACTATTCATTGCAGTAGAGAGGTGAATATTCCACGTCTTGTATAAATCAGAGTCATGCAAAAATTTCAAAGTGAGCGACTGGAGGACACAAAGTGAACCAATGGGCAGATCACATATTGTCGAAATCAGAGTCATGCGAAGATTTTCGATTGGCATGGTTGGAGGGCCTTAAGTAGAATCTTCAGGTATGTGCTAAGCCCCCCCCCCCAAAAAAACAACAACAACAAGAACTCTCTGCTTGTCTTCTAAACACAGACAATTTGAGCCTTTCATGATGTCATGACGTCCAAATGGATCATAAACTAGAAGTCCCAAATGGACCTATGTTAAAAAATCTTTTTTTTTTATTGGACCTTTAACTTGTGCCTCGGTTTGTCTTTTGTGATTATGAAAGATATATCACAGGACCTTTGTTTCTTTTAATTGTTCAGGTGGTGAGACAAAAGCTTCTTCTTTTTCCTCTTGTCTTTTGTCATTATGAAAGTCACATCGCCGAACCTTTGTTTCTTTTAATTGTTCAGGTGGTGGGAGAAAAACTTCTTTTTCTTCCAACGATTTATCTAGTCTAGATTTTTGATTTTCAAAGGTATGGCAGGCATTGATGACCTTATCCATGTTAAAATCCCGAACCCAATCATCATCGCAATCATTTTCAATTTGTTTGGTTCGTTTTATCTCGGCGCGTCTTTCGTCATTATCATATCGCCAAACCTTTGTTTTTTAACAAAGGTATGGTAGGCATTGATGACTTTATTCATGTCAAAATCCCAAACCCAATCATCATCGCTGGTCTTCATTGTCATTTTTGACTTACCCACATGCTCGGTGTCGCTTGTCTTCTAATCATGTGTGTCTTTGCTCTTCATTTTCATTTTTGACACGCTCTAATTGTCATTTTCGCATATCTTCTAACCTCCCATGTCTGCTCTTCATTTTCATTTTTGACACATTTTTGGATTTTGATTACTTCAGACAATTTAGTAATGGCCTTTACTTTAGATATCCGTATTGGTGTTGTCGCAATTGATGTTCTAGGTTGTCGATTTTCATATCTTATCACGTTTGATAGTTCAGGTGTTGGTTTCAAAGAATCATCATTTATAGTAACTGCAACTGAAAATATTCGTTTCTTTGGTCTTCAAAAAGCCATTATATTTTATAAATAACTGATACGCTGGAAACTCAACAATCTTATTTATGCTATGCATTTTATGCTATGATTAAGCTATTATGCTATGCTTATATGATGTACTAACATTGTACATGAGACATCATTTGGAAAAACCAAAATTAAGGCTCTTAACACATTTTCACAGACTATTTAGATCATTTTTTGCGAGAATATCCGAAGGTACCGGAAAAAATATGGATCCTTTTCGAGAAAAAATAAATACATAAGAAAATTCATATACAATTATTGCTTATAAATATAGTATATATATATATATATATATATATATATATATATATATATATATATATATATATATATATATATATATATATATACATATAATATATATATATGTATACTACATATATACTATATGTAGTATATATATATATATATATATATAAATATATATATATATATATATATATATATATATATCTATATATATAAAAATAAGTTGTCTGTGGATGGATGGATGGATGTGTCAGGTGACGTCACCTGAAAAAACTGGATCAGGTGACGTCAAAACTGAAAAAACTAAAAAAAGGCAAAAACTACAAAAAAAACTAAAAACTAATAAAAAAAATAAAAAAGCTAAAAAACTAAAAAAACTATAAAGGTAAAAACCAATAAAAAACTAAAAAAAAAACTGAAAAAACTAAAAAAAGGCAAAAACTACAAAAAAAACTAAAAACTAATAAAAAAAGTAAAAAAGCTAAAAAACTAAAAAAACTAAAAAAAAACTAAAAAAAGGTAAAAAACTAAAAAAAATAAAAAATAAAAAAAAACTAAAAAAAAGGAAAAAACTGAAAAATAAGCTAAAATAAAGGTAAAAACCAATAAAAAACTAAAAAAAAAAGGAAAAAACTAATAAATGACGACACTCAAAGAGAAAGCGACCAGGACAAAAGGAATGTTCGATTAGCAATCAACAAAGCACAGGGACACAGGGAGTATAAATGACGACCAGGACATAAGTAAAAAAAAAAACTATCTATATATATAAAAATAAGTTGTCAAACTAAAAAAAGGCAAAAACTACAAAAAAACCTAAAAACAAATAAAAAAGCTAAAAAACTAAAAAAACTAAAAAAAGGCAAAAACTACAAAAAAAACTAAAAACTAATAAAAAAAATAAAAAAGCTAAAAAACTAAAAAAACTAAAAAAAGGTAAAAAACTAAAAAAACTAAAAACTAAAAAAAACTAAAAAAAAGGAAAAAACTGAAAAATAAGCACTAAAAAAGAAAAAAATAAATGACGAAACTCAAAGAGAAAGCGACCAGGACAAAAGGAATGTTCGATTAGCAATCAACAAAGCACCGGGAAGCACCGGGACACAGGGAGTATGAATGACGACCAGGACATAAGTAAAAAAAAAAATTAACAAAACTAAAAAGAAGTTAAAAACTACAAAAAAACTAAAAAGAAAAAAAAACTAAAAACTAATAAAAAAACTAAAAAATCTAAAAATCTAAATAAGCTAAAAAAGAAAAAAAAGGAAAAAAATAAAGGAGAAAAACAAAACTAAAAAACGAATGTATATACAGACCGGGACACCGGGATACAAATGACGACCGGGACACAGGGAATATAAATGACGACCGGGACACAGGGACACAACTACAACGGGGACACCGGGGGAAACAGGGGGATGTAAATGACGACCGGGACACCGGGACAGGGAATGGTCGATTAGCAATCACCATCAACAAAGCTCAAGGGCAATCATTAGAATCATGAGGTATAGATCTGAATACAGATTGTTTTCCCATGGACCATTATATGTTGCATGTTCAAGAGTCGGTAAACCTGACAATCTATTTATATGCAAAGACAATGGGACAGCAAAGAATGTTGTATATTCGCAAGTTTTACGTAGTTAAAACCATATATATATATATATATATATATATATATATATATATATATATATATATATATATATATATATATATATATATATATATATCTATCTATATTCACAGGTGGGACATAGGGACACAACTACAATGGCGCGTAACTATTATGGCGCGTAACGACTTACGCGCGCGGGGGGGCTTGGGGGGGGGCGCGAAGCGCCCCCACCAACTAGGTGTTGGGGTGGCGCGAAGCGCCACCCCAACAGCTAGTATATATATATATATATATATATCTATATATATAAAAATAAGTTGTCTGTCTGTCTGTGGGTCTGTGGATCTGTGGATCAGGTAACGTCATGTTTCGGCTGACGTCATGAAATTAGTTGCCGTCATTTTTGTTATGACGATGCTTAGTATATTGTAAAACACATTAATTTGGTTAATAATATACCAATTAAAACACCAAAATGAACATGCTGGAGTAGTCACTCGGTGAGAGAGGGTGTCAGAACGGAGAATGAAGGTCCCAGGTTCAAATCCTGGTTAGGCTAAAAAAGGTAAAAAACTAAAAACTAAAAAAAAAAACTGAAAAAACTAAAAAAAGGCAAAAACTACAAAAAAAACTAAAAACTAATAAAAAAATAAAAAAGCCGAAAAACTAAAGAAACTAAAAAAAGGAAAAAACTTAAAAAACTAAAAACTAAAAAAAACTAAAAAAAAGGAAAATGAAAAATAGAAGAGAAAAAGAATACTAATAAAATTAAAAATAAAAATAAAAAAAATAAAAAAGATAAAAAGCTAAAAAAAGGTAAAAACCAATAAAAACTAAAAAGAAAAAAAGGTAAAAAACTAAAAAAAAAATTCATCTTAAAAACTAAAAAAAAATAAAAAACGTAAAAACTAAAAGAACTAAAAAAGTAAAAAAAAAACTAAAAAAAGGAAAAAACTGAAAAATAAGCGGGATATAAAACAGGGGGATATAAATGACGACCGGGACACCGGGACATAAGGAATATAAATGAATCAGAAAATACAACTCATGTTTCCAAATGACGTCGTTTGGAGCCCAAATTGAAAATCCAGATCAATTTATGTCTACTTTCAAAGTAAAAGGGCAAATTTATCATAGAGCAGGGTCTCTTCTACCATTCTCAGGCGAGAATCATAAATTTTTACAATTGTACTTCATCAGTGATAGAAATTCTGAATTGAATGCACGTTGCGAAATTTCTCCCAACATTGAAAGGACAATCGTTTCCCAATTACAACATCTTTTCCACGAAAATAATAATTTAGTGCGTCTGTTCAAAACAGCCATCGATTTGATGCCTACTTATACGCATAAAATTGTTATTTCCGCTGACAAAACGCCTCCTGGCCAACATGTGCGTAGATACAATGCTCCAACTATCGACGAAGTGGCCATCGTTATGGTCGGTGATCAGTTTTTACCTCGAGATATTATTCTCAGGGTTTCCACCACACGTGCTACAACTAAAAATAGGCCTACCAATAATACTTTTAAGAAATATAAACCCACCAAAGCTTTGCTATGGCACTCGACCTGCCGTAAAAAAAAACTATGGAAAACCTAATAGAGGCCACAATCTTGACAGGGCCTTTTGAGGGTGAGGCTGTTCTTATTCCTCGCATTCCCAAGATTCCAACGGATCTGCCTTTTCAATTTAAAAGATTGCAATTCCCAATTCGATTAGCATTTGCAATCACCATTAACAAAGCTCAAGGTCAATCACTAGAAAAATGTGGTATAGATCTTAATACTGATTGTTTTTCCCATTGACAATTGTACGTTGCATGTTAGAGGGTCGGTAAACCTGACAATCTATTTATATGCAGCGACAATTGGACAGCGAAGAATGTTGTATATTCGCAAGTTTTACGCAGTTAATTTGTATTTTATCTATCTATCTATCTATCTATCTGCCGTAAAAAAAAACAATGGAAAACCTAATAGAGGCCACAATCTTGACAGGGCTTTATGAGGGTGAGGCTGTTCTTATTCCTCGCATTCCCATGATTCCAACGGATCTGCTTTTTCAATTTAAAAGATTGCAATTCCCAATTCGATTAGTATTTGCAATCACCATTAACAAAGCTCAAGGTCAATCATTAGAAAAATGTGGTATAGATCTTAATCCTGATTGTTTTTCCCATGGACAATTGTACGTTGCATGTTCGAGGGTCGGTAAACCTGACAATGTATTTATATGCAGCGACAATTGGACAGCGAAGAATGTTGTTTATTCGCAAGTTTTACGCAGTTAATTTGTATTGTATCTATCTATATAAAAACGAGTTATGTGGATGCATGTTTGTTTGTTTGTAAAAAGAGCGTTTGTATATGACGTCATTATTAGTACATACGGCTTTGCATATGCACAGACAATGGGAAAGCCAAGAATGTTGTTTATTCGCAATTTTTGCGTAGTTTGAAACACATATATAAATCTATCTATATTCACAGGTGGGACACAGGGACACAACTACAATGGCGCATAACTAATATGGCGCGTAACGATTTACGCGCGCGGGCGGGCTTGGGGGGGGGCGCGAAGCGCCCCACCAACTAGGTGTTGGGGTGGCACGAAGCGCCACCCCAACAGCTAGTATATATATATATATATATATATATATATATATATATATATATATATATATATATATATATATATATATATATAAATTATGTATTTCTTTTAAGTTTTATAGGTACACTTTTCTAGCAATAGAAAAATAATTCCTTTAGCATGAATAATTAACATGATTGGAGGATTTTGTGTACATTTTTATCGTTGACCAGCTCGTAAGTGTAGCAACGTACTTGTTTTTTAACTCAAAGACCTTATATGGATATTATTCATTGCCAGGGACTCAAACCGGAATTTCAGGATTCCATGCTTCTGCAGCATGCTACGAAGATTTCCTACAATTTTATACAGTTTACCAATTCAACTCAAATGTTTGAATATAAACAATGCCGATTTAGTTTGTCAGGGACTTTCTAAAAGTTAAATAGAAATTAAAAATAAATATAAAATGTGCCAAAGTTTCGAGTAACGCTTACATCGAGTTACGCTTTGCATCTATAAAAACTGATGGCACGGTTCTAAAATTCCTAGTACCAAAATACTTTCAGAACAAAACCCAAGATATTTAGCAAATTGATCATATTACAAGTTTTGAATAAAAACAAAGCACGCTCTAATGGAAACACAAATGTACCACGAGCAGAGCAGGTGTAAAATTTTGGGTTGATTTGCTAGAAATGGGGTTTTGGGACTGCTACTACCACTAACAATCCATTATAGCACCTCAAGAAGTTCCATTATAGCACCAAAAGTCCCTTCAAATCTTTTTTTACCACCCCTTCCCACCACTTTCGGGGATGAGCTGCTTTTCGGTTGACCATAGATAGTTTGACAACAAAGACGATTTTTGGCACAACGACATATTCATCCACAGAATTTGTCCTAGCCATTCCAACCTTTTTCTCATTGTAGACCTAGAAAGCACGATACTACTGCATTTTTCGTACAGCTCATTGTCTTAAATAGGGTCACCCATGAGGGTATGGTTGGGGGAAGGTTTATGCCTACCCCAAAATGAGTAATATTAAGCAAACAAATTTATATTTTGACTATATGACCGCCACAAAAATCCTTCGAAGTAATTGAACCCCACGACCATCCCAGAAATGGGTTAGTCGTGTCCCATCCTGAATGAATTTCTGGCAAAATACCTGTCAACAAACAGACAGCATTAATTGATAGAATGGGTAAATGGTTTATTTCTGTGTTCAATATATTTGATATTTTTTTTGAATAAATTGATTTTCTACTCTGGCGTTTAGGGTTTGGTTGTTTTAATTGTCTGTCTCTTTCAATAGCTTTAACCTTATTATTCGTGCTAACACTAACATGGGAGTCCGCTTAAGGAATGTATTTCCTTATAATTTCCTTAAGGGGCCAGACAGATACTAATTTGGATGACAAAACTCTACAAAGTTTTGAAACTTTCAATAAATATTTTACTTTTAATATACATTTAACCTGTTGTAGCACAGTGGATTGGTGCTCTGCTTGGCAATACGGGGCCCAGGGTTCGATCCCCGCCGCAGCAAGGTTGGGCGACAAGCTTGCTACTTGTTCCTGTAAAAACCACCCAGCAACTGAAACGTCGATTCGACGCCCTATGCGCCAGCAATGGCTCTGGAGGATCTTTATCCTTTATCCTAATATACATTTAATATATATTTTATTCCAATCTAGCAATAGTCTGCAATGATGAACTGTCTCCTAATTCCAGAAAGCTGAAAAATTTGTTTTTTAATAGAGTCCAATAAAATCCAAGCTTTTAAATTTTGGGACGAATCCATCATAAGCCTGATAAAACAGACATGTTACTACAGAAAACAGACAAAGTTTTTATGATATGTTCAGTGTTGCATAATATCCTAAAGTCATTTAATGCTGGATTTTATTTCCGCTAAATTGTAATAACGCCTAAGATGAAAGTGATAGGCATTGAACTGTAAATGAAATAAAACCGTTCAGCCAAAAACAACGAAGTTTTTAAACGATAAAAGCATTTTGTCTAGAGCAGTGGTTCTCGAATTATTTAGGCACTCTACCCCCTTTTACCCTCAAAACATGTTATGTTCCCCTTCTAAGTTACCAGTACTAAGTAAACTGCAGCAAAAATATAAATAAAATTGTATGTCCTAGAGTTAAATGGTTGTTTTAATTTTTTGTTGGCTGGCCACGTACCCTCTAAAAAATTTTGCGTACCCCCAAGGGGTACGGGTACCACAGTTTGAGAACCACTGGTCTAGAGCATCGTACGGTATAAATTCTTTCGTCACGTTGAAATCTAATTTATTAAATAGTAGGGTTTCTTTGTTCTAAAGATTCTTATGATATAATATTTAGTAATGCATAGATTTCTTCTATCGGAACTATCAAATTAGAATGTCCTTTCTGATGGGATATAATCTGATATGAATCCAACGTTGTATAATCTTTTAAATAAATTGGCTAAGGCGACTCAAAACGTATTATGTTACACAAGATCTATTTGTAGACACAGTTTTTGGTTATAAATTATTCATATATGGATATGAGGTAAGAATAACGCATAGTCAAAGCCAAAACATCGTTATATGCATAAAACATCGAAAACCATATAATCAAACACCAGCAATATTCACAGAACTAAAAATTAATAATACCTTTAAAGTGGCAAAAGAAAATGTCTTTTGGGTAAACGGTACTTTCGTCTTATAGCCACAACACTCAAGATCTTATATAGCGAACATGAGACAATACCCGGTTTTATGGTGTTCATACCAGACAATATTAGCTTCAGCTCGGTGAGAAACTACATTGTAGCTCTATTTTAATTAAATATTTAGTTGGTATTTTGGTTAGGTTAGTTTAGGCTACGTATTTAATATAATGCGGTGTGGGCGGATCCTCTCCATAATTCTTTGATGCAGTTTTCATAATTTTGTTTATAAAGTATTATATTTTCATCATATTTTATTGCATTCCAATAGCATTAATAAAACTTCAGTTCTCGACAGAACTTGAGTGCGGCGGCTATAAGATACAAATACCGAATAAACATACACTCTATATATTATACTACTCTGCAAACCAATTGTGATGAAGCACTCTCTAAGACACCAGGAACCAGCGACTCAGTGTCCTCCAAATACTTTCTTTCAACGCAGAAAACCCTTTATACCAGTTCAAATGAATATGGAAGTGCAAGAGTATCTTTTGGGTAGAAAGTCTCGGGTTTTCTTTTTTAGTTTTAAATTCAAATTATTTATAAAAGAAATTATTAAGGTAGGTTGGTTCAAATAAATACAGAATAACCAAAGACAACCCTTTTTCTAAAAATCAATATCCCTAACTGTTACATTTGATTCAACAATTTATCAACACAACTTATACCTATTTCAATTTATTAGTAAATTTATCGTCTGTTATTTAAAAATTTGAGCAATGAAAAAAGAAGAAGAATAACATAGCTGAGAGCTAAAAAAAAAAATATATATATATATATATATATATATATATATATATATATATATATATACGAAAATTTAAAACGCAATCACATGATATAAATTTTTACTGAAGAACGAGAATATGAAAAATTATGCTTCAAGCTTTGTTTGCGTTATTAATTAAAACAAAATTCTACAAAATAAGTTTTTTCAAACAACTGAAAAACAAAACAAATGAATGTGGATGAAGTCTTAATAATTTGGATTTATTTTGGTAAAAAAAGTAAAAACGTTTAAAATGCATTCCATTCAGTAAAGTGAAAATTATACTCTGGTCTTTAGAAGACATGAGAGGGGGGGGAGTCATCCCTGCTACATCTATGCTAGTCTCCAATATGTTGTGCCAACGTCGCTCTTTACTTACGCAATGCTATTGCGTTGCCTATGATTAGTATAGACAAATCTTTCTATATAGTTGACCATTGTCTGTAACACTCAACGAATTGCTAATCTCGAAACAATAACGTAATATCAATACAGGCAACAGCTTCTCCAGAGTACTTGTAAAATCAGCTGGTTTCTGATAACCACACCTAGTGTAACCTACGTTTAGAATTTAGGCACTTAGAATTTTGCGTTTGTGGATAAAATGTTTCTTCTCAGGGTTTCGTAAAAGAGTATTCTGTTGATAGTCTGGAAGGTGTACCTCATAAGATTCTTGATTACGGAGTAGTGTGTTCAAGCCACACCTTTGACTTTTTTCTTTTCCCTCAAATATTGAACACCACACCTTTCTGGAAACTCCTCTTTAATATCCGATCATCATTTAATACCCGAATAACATCCGATCAATTTTTTTGCAAAGTATTTGCTTTTGTTATCTCGACGCTATAAAAATTCTCAAGTTATTGCAAACTAGCAGTATGATTTGTTGGGTGAAGGCATAAACAGGCTTCACCCAGATAAAATGCAAAGCCCTCTTAAACCCCCCCCCCTCTCCCAAAAACCTTTTTCTGAAAGTATTAACTGAATCTCACAGCCACGAGAAAAAAACATGATACACTTGCCAAAACTGTGAATAAACTGTCATAGTTTTCATAAAACCTACTGACAGTGTAGCTGGAAATACTAGCTTGGTTTCATCTAACGATTGTTTAACGGTTGTATGAACAATAATGATAACCATTTATTATCTATTCGGTATGGCTCATTTTCTAAAAAAAAATTATATAGCAATCTAATCCTTGCCTTTTCCTTATCGGCATAATACCATTAAATATTTTCTTATATAAGGCTTTAATTTTATCAAAGTTTCATGGGTTTTCTGCAAAACTGCTGAAAACTTTTGTATTTTCCATCAATGTTTCCTGTATGATCCACCATTTTTAAATAAACAGAAATGCGGTTTTTGAGCGCAATTTTTAAAAAAGTAATACATGCCAAAAATGAATAAGAAAAGTTGAATTTTGGAACTAATTTTAACCAACTAAACAAAGTCAAATTCCCAACCAGTTTCCGAACAGCATTTAACGGTATTAGGTTAACAATATATCATATAGATTAACGATAGGTTAGCGATAAAAAAGAATTTGACTATTTACTCCATTTTTGAAGTTTATTTATCAATATGTCTGGGGCCATTTTTTTCGTTTTTCAAAGTTCTTCAATAAAATATATTTTTCAATGAAAATATCCCCATAACTGTATTTCTCCAGATAAAGAGGGGCAATAGCCCACAATGCCTCCCATGTTGAAGCCTCTGCATTTGCGTTGGTAATATTAGTTTATTTGTGCTAAAAACAAAACTTATTCTAAAAATGGCCAAAATCAGCAAAATGACAAAAAGATATTTTTAATTATTATTTTTTATTTATATAATAGAACCGATGACATAAATAAGCCGTAATACATGACTTAATGCATTAAAATATATACTGTACGCTTCATAACTTCTTTGATGGCAATTTAATTAAGTCATTATGAATTACCTTTTAAGTTTTCCGCTTTTCTTATCCTCAATTGGGACACTAGTAGTGGCAACACTGACTGGTGTATTTGCGGATGGAAAATTGTCCAAACTTTCAGCACCATCTTCATCCAAAAGGGGTTCAAGGTCCAACTGCAGCCTTTCTTTCTTATTTTTATCAGATACCTTGTCTTCCACTTCATCATTTACATCATTAGTTTCCAACTTTTTATTTAAGGTATTCATAATATCATTGAAAAAGCTCCCTTCCGAGCTGGGAGATTTTAAATCTTCACTGCTCCCACTTTTAACTATTTCAACGTGATCACAGCATATTGAGTTTCCTTCATGGTCAATTTCAACTTTATTCTCATCTGTTCTGTATATCTCACATTTTAAATTAATAAAATTCTCCTTATCTGCTTGTTCTCTTTCACTTTTTGTTAAAGGTATAACAAAGGTTAACATTTCCGCTTTTATATTGTCTAACTCATTTCCAAGCCAGTCATAATGTGTGTCCTCTCTTAGCTTATTGGATAATAAACTTGAACTTTCACTTATCATTGTGCTCGTCTGCACCACTCCATAGCCTGAAAAAGAGTAATAAGCGGATATCAGTGTAAAATATTTTGTGTAAATTTCCAGAGCTCAACAGGGTGTGTTCCAGGGTACTACAAAGGGTATGTTCCAGAAGACTCATTGGTGATATTTAATTACTTTTTATAGTTACATAGTAATTCTTAATTATTTTCGTTTCAAGACAGCTGATGACAAAAGGATAGTAGGTAATTTGTACTACAAGAAGTACAGAAGGGAATACAACCAATGTTAGCCGCTTTTATGCATTATGAGCGTGACATATACTAAACATTTTACTAAAGCCAATGACATTACTACCAGACATTTTAACTTAAGCCAATATCAAATGTTTAATGAAAATTTTGGTTTTTTGAACTTACCCAATTTTTGTTTTTGAACTTACCCAATGAAATACAAAGGAGATAAGATTTTATTTTCCCAACAAAACAGCAAATATACCATATTAACACTCAGCAAAGAAAAAAATTAGCTTCAAATATCAAATTCCCCCCCCCCCCCCGTAAGGCTCTATGGCCGAGAATGGAAGGGAGGAGCAGAATAAAACAAGCCCTTTCTTTGCTTAGGCTGTTAATACTACTGAAAGTGTTCATTAGTAATTATAAACATCGGAGGCATAAGCAAAAAAAAGGGTGGAAAGGAATCTTGATTCCAAGTTTCCCAATAATTTCATATAATTCTTCTGAAATTTTATTGTTTTGACGATTTTATCACTATTTGCAATAAGTTTCTTTGTATGTTAGCTTTGCTGAGTATAAATTTGGGTTCGATGTGTAGGATCCGGATTGCATGGGCACCACGGATAAGAGGTTTGACCATCCTCCCAAGTATTCATGCAGAAGGTAGTTTTTGAGCCTTGACATAACCCCCAAATCTAAAGATAGTTAGATCTTCTCATTAAATTACCATGTTTGTTATTTAATCTGGTTGTATCCGGCAATTTTAATTGTCCCTATCCCAAGGGCTGCCTGTCCCCATTTATATGAATGATGGCACCTTCCCTTTGGAGACAAAAAACTTACAATAAACGCAACATACAAAATAATTAGAAATATGATGGAAAATTTTGCCTCCTTCCCCCAAAAAAGTGCTTACAGGCTAGCAATCCTAAAAAAAATTTCTATGGATGTCCTTGCTAGATTCTTACTAGCCCGAATTGAACTAGCGTTTTTAAAAAACTTGAAATTTACCAAAATATTACTAACAAAACAAAGTTTTCTAAAATACAGATGTATTGATTACGTCTTCACTCATCCAGATTTAGATCCATACTCTGAAATATGTCAGATAGAATAACTAATGCACCGAAAAAACTATTTTTTTGTAGCGATCAAGGAGTGGCGAGAACCCTAGATTCCCTGGATACATTTATATAGTATACATGCTTTAACTACGCTATAAGAAATACATTCTCCTAAAAAAGCACCTCCTCAAAGAGATTTATACCAGGCTAAGGTATAAGGAAATAGGAAAGAAGGCTTTCAATTTCTGCAGCGAAACTGAGAAGATGACTTTCAATTGAAAAGATGACTTTTAAAAAGAAAATTTACTAAACTATTAGTTTAGTGAATTAGTTTTTATTGTTATTAGTTATTTTTCTATTATTAGTTATTTGTTTAGTTTAGAGTGTGAGCCATTAGCCTATTAGTAATATGTGCCTATTAGTAATATATGACTAATTATTTAACTCTTAAGAATCTTTGCAACAGAACGAAATGTTAGCATGTTGCCAGGAAGTATTATAATTGTTGCAGCTGCTCCAGCAAAAGTTCCTCGAAAAGCCTAACTGAACATAGGAGTTTGAGAAGAATGCTAAATGAATTTCTGGAGTGTCCTTTTTTTCAGGTCGTTAATGATTACAGGATTTAATCGTGTCCAGCAAAATAGTTTTGGCAATTTAGGCTCCTGAATTTAAGGAGCTCTCAAGGAAATTTGAAGAATTTAAGGAATATTACCCTATGACTTTTTCTATGCCAGTAACCAATTGGAAATCCAATATTAAAAAATATTCAGTTGACACTATTCACTTGAACAAATTTTAAGAACTACACATGCTTAGCGACAAGTTTTAAAATAAAACTTGAATGTAACCACTGTAAATTCACGAATTGGTTCTGAGAATTATGGTAAATCACAATATCAGTTGTGTAAAATTCTGAATGACATTATTCTTTAAAGCCAATTTGAAATAAGGAATAAAGTAGCTCACTAGTAATCGCCAGATATAATTAAAACACTGAAGGATTGAAATCAAAAATTTTTAGAGCACTTTATATTTTTAACATGTACTGAAATATCTTGGTCAATATGTGAAGCAGGGACGTAGCTAAGGGAGGTGGGGAGGGGGATAGACTCCCCCCTAAAGTTCCATGGTGTCGGCACGCAGTGCCAACATCTTGAAATTTAGCTTTTTTATTAGTTTAATTTAGCTTGTGTGTCTGAATTTGTCGGCAAACTGGATTTTGTTTTACACATTATTTAAGTCGCCCCTTGAAACTCAAAACCCAAGCTGCGCCCCTGATGTAGCGCAAAACTTAACTCGAAGATATGATAAAAAAATTGAATTTTTCCTGTTTTCGATAATTTTCTTTTTTTTTGGCTAAGGTTTACTTTGACACTAAACTCTCCATATAATGAGTTTCAATAAGTAATCTCGAAACATAATTAAGCTATATCAACTGTGTGATAACCGTCAAATAAGTATTTGAAAAATAAAGTATTTGAAAAAAAAGTATAAAAAAAGAATAGGGTGTTCCAGAATAAAAAAAAAAATCTTGTGATAATGAGCTATAGGTAAAGAGCAACCAGGAAAACACTAACAAAAGGAATTTCGATCAAAATATACACATCGAGTAATATATTTTCTTATAATGATTTCAACGATTTAAACTAGGAGCAAAAAATAGTACCTTGCAAAAATGAACTCAATAAATTTTATTATTGATACCGAACATGGTACCGAACTTGAACTCAATAAATTTTAGTATACAGCTCCCATTCTCTACAAACTTCAAGTAAGATCAGTTTTCAGTAAAGCGCAAGTTTTGCAGAAATCTATAAATTTAGGTAAATATTACGAGTCAGTTTATTTGTGCCAATATTGTGGAAATATGTTGGAAAAATTGCAAAGGAGCCATTTTGGTTCGTTTTAAGTTTCGTCTCCGAACTTTACTTTCATTTAAAAAACGTTTTAAAAATCTTTTTTTAATTTATAAAAAAAAAAAATTGACACAGAATCTTTCCAAAAATACGATCAAAGCCGTAGAGTATCAAAAAAGCATGCTAGATCACTATAATTTCCAATGATTTTTCATTGAATTCATAAAATCTGCGCAACTTCAATATATAACGAATAAAGCTTTATCTTAATTCTACTCAAGTCTTAAAGTAGCACACGCCGGTATGCTCTGTAATAAATCTAAAAATTAGCTGTTTAGAGTTTAATGGTTCATTAACACAGTCCATAATTTTAGCAATAAATCTCGTCTCTTATTTTCGGACAATTGTGCACTAAATTTCAGCAGTTTTTAAACCAGTATTTGAATTTTTGCCATCATGAACATTGAGATTGGAATCTTTACAGTGTAAACATAATATTGGCACTTCTTTCGTTCAATCTTCAGGCACTCCAGTGACGGTATATCGATATTATAACCATTTTGATTAGTACACCATAACAAAATGTAGCAAACTTATACGCATATTTCTAACATTAAATAAAGTCGAAAATGAACAAAAAAAAATCCCTCTTGTTCATAAAATGGTTCCGCATTTCTTTTTTAAAGGCTACCTTACGTATTATTGAAAGATAAAATAATATTTATTTTCAAAACATTATCTCAAAAGCTCTATTGAAACTGAATTGGCCAAATATGCCGCAGTAAAAGAAAAAAGAAGAAGAAGAAAAAAAAAACCAAGACAGCAATATAAAAGTTAAAAATTAATCAAACAAGAAATCTAACAAATATAAAAGTGGTCAATAAAAAATTTATACAAATTAGTAAAATATAATATTGAACAGTTTCGCGCCCAAAACTAATAATTAACTTGGCACAAATAATGGTCAAAAAACGAAATTGGGGGGGGGAGGATATAAGATAATACTGTATTGACAAATGATTGTCACAAGCTAAAAAATAGTCGAGCTCATATTTAAAGTACAATAATTGAAAAATTAAAGTATTCGGAATCAAAAATATAATACACGTCCAAATCATTAAGAATAAGATACAAAATGGATATTAAGAATGGATACAAAAATGGAGCAACAGCAACAATTAAAACTGGAGCCAAAGGAGTAGAAGAAAGGGGCAAAAACAAAAATGGAATCCGAAAAAGGGGGTATCGTTGTTATGACAATTTACCGTCTACTAAAAAAAAAGAAGAAAAAAAAAAGAAAAATACGAAGGAGTTGTTTTTGGTTCAGAACATGAATCAGGAAACTTTAAGGTGCTCCAAAATCAAGCCGGTAAAACTTTTTTGAAACCCCTCGGTAATAGCATGGATAGAAGCAGGCACATACGCAGGAATTTTTTTCGGGGGGGGGGGCAAAACCTTCGAAACAGCAAATATAAAGTAGCACTTTTTTTATTTAGTAATGCAAAAAGCCTGTATATCGGAAATCACAGAATAACTTTAATCTGTAGCATTGTAGCGGATGGGGGGAAGAAGACTGAAGCCTCAAAAGTGCGTTTTAGGCTTAGGTTATGTTCATAGCGATTTAGAACCAGTGATTAATCTATTATATCCCTCTGAAAGGGAAATTTTAGGGTTAACAGTGCAATATGGGTGCTGTGGGGGATAGTTCTTCTATTGCAAAAACATAGATTTTAACGAAAAATGATTGTTTCCAAAATTGATCCAGTAAAAGCTGTACTTTATCCTGAAAAGGGGGGATAAACGCCCTAATATCAAGGATAATTCTATTTTGCTGTGGAAATCAAACTCTCTTTACAAAAAAAATAACAGTACAATTTCTAATTACTTCAAAGAGGGTAAAAATTAGACAGAAAATGGGTTAATAATTGGGCAGTGACTTGACCGGATAATTGCATGCTGTAAAATCCCCCCAAAAAGGCTTCACACATGTATCTAGATTCTTAATAAATGTCCTACTTTTGCCAGAGATCCCAAGAAACCATGGGGAAATTAAACATTTCACAAAATTTCGGGGGGGGGAGGGCTGGATCCGAAGCCCCCCCCCCTGCGTACGTGCCAGGATAGAAGAGTAAGTTGGGGCTGCTGTTGAAGATAGTAATGAGGGGATTCCAGGTTTTACGATGCCCATAGCCACTACTCTTTTCTTCTTTTAATGGTTTAAGATGACGAAGAAGTTTAAATCCAATTCCGTCATGACGCAGGTGTTATTAATTTTCTTCAAGACACAAGTCCTTGTTGTTACGCAACACGGAATGTTTTCTAAGAGATACAGTTGTCTGTTACATAATAGAGAGTCTTTTTTCTTTGATTGTTCAAAAAAACCACGAGGGTCATGAAAAACCTTCCGAGGCCCCACTGAATCATGTTTTCTTTGGTCTTGATGTTTAAAAAGCCCACGAGGGCCAGAATAAACCTTCAGAACCAGCTAGTGGGGAACCTTCAAGGGACTGGGCCCTAGCGAGCAATTCCACTGGGCACCTAGCAATCTTCTCCACCGGAGGCCCCTAAGTTAACCTGACCTAACCTATCCTAACTAGCAAACTTTTCCAACGGGGGACCCCAACAGTCAATTTCAGCGGAGGCTCTAGCAGCCAATTACAACGGAGACCCTAGCGGTCAATCCAAACGGGGTCCCTATCCCTTCAAATCCTGATCCCGACACTTTTTTTTCAGACACTTCTTCAAAATACAGGTACATTGTACGTAATAGGGAATGTTTTCTAAGAGATACAGATGTCTGTTACATAATAGAGAGTGTTTTTTCTTTGATTATTTAAAAATCCTACAAGCCCCAGGGAGAAACATTCATGGCCCCCGCAAAATAGACATTTCTTTGTTTGTTATGTAATAGGCTAATATTCACTATGTTAATCATGTCGCAGTCTCACATGACTTGCTTCTACCGCGTCCTGGGGAATCCCAGCTTGTAACTGAGGAGGGCACATACATGGAGGCTACGTAATTGCTTCGCAAACATGTATGCTACGCAATGACAGTGTATACGTGACTGTTCCTTATTGACGGCGCACAAATGGGATGCTATGTAGTGTAGGCACACACGTGGGACGATATGTAATGACAATGCACACGTGGGATGTTACATAATACTTAAAGAAATTTCATTTTATTTCATTGCAGTTCTTTTTATTTTTTCTACGGCAACCTTTATAATCCAAAAGTTTTTATCCGCACTAGGATTCGAAAGAGATTACTCCTCAACGGAATTGAGCGATAGACAGCTAGACCAAGAAACCCCTCCTAACAGTATTATTCAGGAAATAATTTCTAACGGAAACGTTTCGATGAAGCAATGGATTACAAGTTCTCTATGTCTCCAATAATTGACATATAGGGAAGAAAATCGATTACTAAAAATCGTTTACACTTGATGTGCGCCTACTTGTTAAACCGTTATAAATTTTTTTACGTGACTAGACAAGTTAAGTCAGCTAATTGAATCAGTGAGATGTTACACAGCGTTGCCTTTAGATATATCATCCCGTAAATGATTAAGTATTGAAGATTCATCCTAGAACAAGACATCTAAAAGACACAAACATTATACTGTATATATAAGTTGTATTAATAAGAAAGTAAAAAAAACTATTAAATCACAGAAAAAAGCAATTAAAACTCAGCAAACCAAAAACAAAATGTGAAAAAACTGATATAGGATAAAATATAAGCAACAAAAGCGTGAATTCAAGAAAGGTGGAGGCCGTAGCAACCAACGCTAGTATCCTATCCCTAGAACGCAACTTTAGGGAGCGGAGGGGAGTGGGTTGTTATTTTATGTAAATTTAGGTCATATTAAGAAGTGTTTCTGAGAAGTATTAATGACGTTTATATTGCTTTATTAGGTGCATTCGCCTTTTAGATTGTATTAATTTAAATCATAATATTAGCAAAATCATAATCGTATGATCCGTAAGTATTTGGCTTTATGCAGCAGATGCTTCGTTACTTACAATAGCAATAATAGGAAAAAATTTCAACTTCACAATACATTCTCACTATTAGATTTCAGTCCCCCTCCATCGAAAAATTCTTTTAACACCTCCCAAGGTTTTAATAAAAAAGCCTCTTTTCTTTGAGCCAAGAATATGCATTCCTGGTTGACAAGCCCACATTGGAATAATATTGTTCTTCACATTTCGCATAATCTCGTTAAGGCTAAATTTAACCCACATTAAGAGATATTTTGAGAGGTTTTAATGAAAATGCCCAATCTCACTACAGATAAATTCAAATCACATTAAGAGAAATTTAGGGCGGTTTTAATGAAAATGTATCGTTTCTGTGACTGAGTGTTAGATTTCAGTTCCCCACCGTCGAGCAAAATTCTTTAAACACCTACCGAGGTTTCAATGAAAATACCTCGTTTCTTGGAGCTAAGACTAAGCATTCTTGATTGACAAGTGCATATTTGAATAGTATTCTTACTCGTGTCTCGCATAATCTCATTAGAAATAAATTTAACCCACATTAAGAGATTTATTTGAGAGCTTATAATGAAAATGTCCTGTTTCTTTTACTGAGGGTTAGATCTCAGTTCCCCTCCGTCAAAAACTCTTTTAATAACTCCCAGTTTAACTTTAAGCTGTAGAATATGTTATTTCGAGGCAATTCACACCATCTTGGTAAACTATGGATGGCAAACATCACCTTCTGGTAAACTCATCATTCCAAAGGCACTTTCCAGACATTTTTATGATAAAGACATGCTTTAAATTCAATGGCACGTGTTTTCGCAATCCAAGCCCAACGTGAGCCCCCACGAAAGTTCACACAATCTTGGCAACTTATAGATGGCACACGAGACCATCCAGCACACATTATCACACCTAAGGGATTTAAAAAAATTATAAGGGTATCCGTTTACGTTAGAATTGATAATTTAAACTTAATGAAAAAGCCCCAATAACGTTTCTTCTGATGACTCCTGGTAACTGAGGTCAGCGTGCCACAAGGTACCAGCCGTATGACACCCTCTAGCATACATTATCACACCTAAGAGTTTTTCAGCCTTTTTACAACAAAAACAATTTTATAATCTAAAAATGATCATTGTTTTTATTTGAACAGCGGAAACTTGCCATCTCATTGTTAGACTGCGATATTTCATAGCAATTCAAGTCAATTTCACAATACATTATCACTATTAGATTTCAGTCCTCCTCCATCGAAAAAATCTTTTAACACTTTACAAGGTTTTAATTGAAATGCCTCGTTTCTTTGAGCCAAGAATATGCATTCTTGGGTTACTTCTAACGTAAACGGATATCCTTATAAATTTTTAAGTCCCTTAGGTGTGATAGTGTGTGCTACATGGTCTCGTGTGCCATTTATAGTTTGCCAGGGTTGTGTGAATTGCCATGGGTTGGGGGTGGATTGATAAAACACGAGCCGTTGAATTTACAGAATATTTTTATCGTGAAAATATCTGAAAAGTGCCTTTGGAATGATGAGCGTACCAGAGGGTGATGTTTGCCATCCATAGTTGACCACGTTGGTGTGAATTACCTTGGAATAACATGTTCTACAGACGGAGGGGAACAGAAATCTTACCTTCAGTAAATTTAACGGGCATTTTCATTTTGAGCTCTCAAATAAATCTCTTAATACGGGTTTAACTTATTTCTGACGAGATTATGCGAAACATGAGTAAGAACACTATTCAAATATGCACTTGTCAATCAGGAACGCTTAGTCTTGGTTCAAAGAAACAAGGCATGTTCATTAAAACCTCGGTAGGTGTTAGAAAAAAATTTTTCGACGGTGGGGAACTGAAATCTAACAAGGTACCAGCCCCATGACACCCTCTGGCACACATTATCATACCTAAGGGTTTTCAGGCTTTTCACTATAAAAACAAATTATAATCTAAAAATGATTATTGTTTCTATTTGAACAGCGGAAACTTGCCATCTCATTGTTAGTCTGTGATGTTTCATAGCAATTCACGTCAGGTGGTAATATGTTGAGAATGGTTGGCAGGGATTTTAAACCAAAGTCACAGAGAGAAGAGCAGGATTTTTCTGAAATCAACATACAGACACACAAACACAAACACAAACAAACACATACATACACACATATACACATGCACTGAGACAAATACACACAGACACCTACACACACATACAAAGATGCACACACGCACACACAAACACACACACACACACAAACACACACACACACACCAAACAAATAAAAACACACATAAACACACATTCACAAAAAAACACACAAACAGACACGCATATACAAGCACACAAAAACAAACACACATACACACACAAACACATACACATATACACACGCACACACACACGAACAACACACACATGTTTACAATCAGTTTGCTTCCTTTTATGCCTCCTTTCATAGCATCTGGTCATATAATATAGCCTCACACAATTTTTGGCCCTTAAAGGGATCTTGGGTAATTTTTGCGATATGGTCAAGGTTAGATTTACTTAAGAATATAACGTTTTTTCAGTCTTGTTTGCAAGAAAATGCAGAAGTGTAGGTCTTTGTATATCTGGTGCATTTTTCTTTATATGGTATCTTCTCAGTTACCCATTGTGCGAAATATTGAAGTTCATCTTTGGAGTAATGAATTGAACGAGGGTATCTGTCATAACTGAAGTCTTCCAAGATGAATAATGGAATGTGCTTATCACATTTCACCATTAAGAATTTATCCGTTAGGCCATTTTCCTTGAAAACCAAAAAACTGCATTTTTCCTGAATTTTCTCTTCTACTTTTTTTTTATTTCATGACCACTTTCATTGCATGGTCTTATGATTTTACGATAAAGCCCATCGTTTTTATTGCACTTAAAGATATTGTATTTGAGATTCCATTATAGCTATAAACTACACAACATTGTTCATCTAGCAATAGGAATGCTGCTTCAAACATGACACTACTCGAGGAATGTTTCAGTCCGATATATTCTGAGTCAATTAGACGCAAAATTATAATAATTGGTGAAAAATATAAATGTTGACACACTGAACTCTTTTTCAATACTGAGACATTGAAATGGTAAGATCTACCAAGCCAGATATTACTGACATTCAAAACCTACTGTTGCTGGATTATAAATGTCCCGGCTTTAGTAAAACAAGCCAAAATAGGTTACGTCATCTTGACATGTAAATATTGGACTAAGATAATTTTTTTACAACTGAGAATCACAACTCGTTAACCTTAACAACCTGTTTTAACAGCTAGAAAAACAATGTTATTCCTATGGGTCTTTCATGCAAAGTCAAACTGTTTTAGAGGAATTCAGCCTTTTTCTTATATTCTAATAGGTTAGTTTAATATAATCGAGATAATTTACAAACGCTAGATTAGGATATATGGCGTGCCATCTAGCCTAATATTATTCAAATCTGTGCTTCTTAATATTTGAAAAATATTATTCAAATGTGTGGTTGTCAGCCAGGAGTGCAGAGTCTTGGCTCAAAGAAACGAGGCATTTTCACAAAAATCTCGGGGGGAGTTAGAAGATTGGTTTCGATGGAGAGGGGCTAAAATCTAACCTTCAGTCAAAGGAAAGGAGGAATTTTCATTAAAAACTCTCAAAAAATCTCATAATATGGTTTAATTTTACCTTTAGTGAGATTGAGATTTAGTGGGTTGAGATGGCTAGGCCACGTTTTACGGATGAAGGATGACAGATTACCGAAGATTGTCCTTTTTGGCCAACCGTCTGGGGCTACACGGAAAGCAGGTCGTCCTTGTCTGGGTTCGGAGGATGTCATAAATAAAGATTTAAAGGAAATGGGAACTTCCTGGGAGGGTGTAAAGAGGGAGGCTTTAAATAAATTAGGTTGGAGGAGAAGGGTGCGTAGCTGTGTTGGCCTCAGGCGGCTTGGTGCTGCAATGAGTAATTAATAGTAGTAGTTTATTGAGATTATGCAAAATACGAACAATATTATTATTTAAATGTGCGCATGGCAGGAATACATAGTCTTGGCTCAAAGAAACAAAGTATTTTCATTAATACCTTAGGAGCTGTTAAAATTTTTTTTTGACGGAGTTGGACTGATATTTAGGACTCAGTAAAAGAAACGGGACATTTTCATTAAAATTTCTTAAAAATGTCTCTTAATGTGGGTTAAAGTTTTCTCTAACGAGATTTTACGAAATACAAAGAAGAATATTATTTCGAATCTGCTCTTGCCAACCAGGGATGAATAGTCTTGGCTCAAAGAAACGAGGCATTTTCATTATAACCTCGGGAGGTGGTTAAAGAATTTTTTTTCGAGTGAGAGGGACTAAAATTAAACACTAAATCAAAGGAACAGGGCATTTCCACTAAAAACTTTCAAAAATACCTCTTACTATGGATTAAACTTACCTCCAACAAGATAATATGAAGCACGAAGTAGAATATTATTCACATGTGCGCTTGTCAACCATGAATGAATAGTCTTGGCTTATAGAGACAAGATGTTTTCATTAAAACTTTGAGAGGTGTTGAAAGAATTCTTTTAAAGGAGGAATGAAATATAACATTACGCCAAAGAAACAAGGAAAATTTTACTAAATTCTCTCAAAGATATCTATTGGTGTGGGTTAATAAATGGGATATGATAAAGGAACTTTCTTCGACGGAGGGGGACTGAAATCTAAGACTCAGTCAAAGAAACGGGACATTTTCATCTAATGCTTTCGAAAATGTCTCTTAATATGGGTTAAATTTAAGTCTAACGAGATTATGTTAAAATATGAAGAAGAGTATTATTAAAAAGTGCGCTTGTCAATCAGGAATGCATAGTCTTGGCTCAAGGAAACGAGGCATTTTCACTAAAACATCGACAGGAAATAAAGGAATTTTATTTTCGAAAGAGGAGGACTGAAATCTAACACTCAATCAAAGAAACGGGAGCATTCTCATTAAAAACTCTCAAAATAATTCCTTAATGTGGGTTAGATTTACCTCCAACGAGATTATGCGAACTACGAAGAAGAACATTATCCAAATAGTCGCTTTTCAACCAGGAATGCATAGTATTGGCTAAAAAAAAACGATGCATTTTCAGTTAAACCTCGGAAGGTGTTAAAAGAATTTGTTTCTGAAATCTGGGGGACTGAAATCTAATAGAAAGGAAACGCTTTGTGAAGTTGACATTTTCTCTAATATTACTATTTTAATTTATGAGGCTTATGCTACCTAAAACCTAATTGTTATACTCATTCGAAATGTGATTTTACTAATATAAAGATTTAAGTTCGTATAATGTAACAAGTGGGTGCGCTTAATATAGCAATAAAAACAAGATTTTTTATTAAGAACGTTCAGAAATATCGCTTAATATGACCTGAGTTTACCTCTACTGACAACTCACCCCCTCCCCTCCCTAGGATTGCTTGATTGGGGTAACAAGCAATATATTATCACGGTACGTGAATATGTACAGTCTTGGCTCAAAGGAAAGTGGCATTTTCATATAAACTTCTCAGAATTATCTCTTAATAAGGCTCGAATTCACCTCAAATAAAAACCCTCCCCCTCACCCTGGATTGGTTGCTACAGTTCTAGGGTGAATCTTCAATACTTAATCATTTAAGCAATGAAATATCTAAAAGGAATGGTATATGACATCTCGTTGATTCAATAGCTAACATAAACTGTCTAAGTCACGTCAGAAAATTAATATTGCAGTAACAAGCAGGTGTATATCATATATAACCGATTTCTAGTGCTCGATTTTCTCCCCCTTCATGTCAAAAGTTGCAGACAGGGAATATGTAATCCACAGCTTCATCGAAACGTTTCTGTTAAAAAGTGTTCCCAGAATAATAATATTAGGAATAGTCTCTTGGTCCAGCTTTCTTACACTCTTTTCCGTTTAGGGGAAACCTCTTTCGAATACTAATGCGGACAAAAGGCTTTGGATTATAAAGGCTCTCTAAAAAAAGCATTGGAAGAAAATGACATTACTTAAAGTATTATATAACATTCTGCTTGTGCATCATCAAAATGTAGCATCACATGTGTGCGCCATCATTACGTAACAGTCACATGTGTGTCGTTATTACTTAACAGTCACGTGTGCGCTTCCGTTACGTATGCGCTGCCATCACTCAAAACCCACCTATGCGTCCTCTTTAGTTACAAGCCAATATTCCCCATGGATCCTAAAGAAACAATTTACATAACAACTAAAGACAATAACAACTATAACACAACATAACAACTAAAGAATTACATGACAACATAACAACTAAAGAAATCTTGATTTGGTAGGGGCCCAGAAGGTTTTTCCCTGGCCCTCGTAGGTTTTTAAAAAATAAAAAAAAATCCCTTTTGCGTAACAGAAGCCTGTATCTCTTAGAAAACATTCCCTATTAAGTAACATGTACCTGCGTCTTGAAGAAGTCTCTTAAAAAAGTGGCGGGGACCGGAATTCAAAGGGATAGGGGCTTCGTCGGAATTGACTACTAGGGTCCTATTGGAAAGGACTGTTAGGTTAGAATAGGTCAGATTAGGGGCCCTTCTGGCAGAAAAGGCTACTAGGGCGCTGGTGGAATCACTCCCAAGGACCCGGCATCTTGAAGCTTACCTACTAGTGGGCCCTGAAGGTCTTTCCTTGCCCTCGCTGTTTTTTCTGGTCCTCATGGGTTCTCCAAACAATCAAAGAAAAACAATCATAAAAAGACTCTCTATTGCGTAACAGACACTTGAGTTTGTTAGAAAACATTCCCTAACACTTAATAAGCACCGGCGTCTTGCAGAAAATTAATAACACCTGCGTCTTGAGGAAATCACCATTAAGCTTCTTCGTCATCTTAAATCATTATAGAAAGAAAAGAGTAGCGGCAATGGTCGTCATAAAACCTGGAACCCCCTCACTGCTGAGGAGAAGCGAAGGGGCTTGGGTCTAGTAGGGTTGTGAGATTTGGGAAAAAATCATCAGTGCGAGGATTTGAAGTGGTGGATTCAGCAAAACACAAGTACATTTTGTCCCTCTTTTCTTTCAAGGTGGTAATGCGTGCTGCTTTAAAGAGGAAGGATTTTGAGATTTTATGGGAGTATGGGATTGGGAGCGATCTTGGAACTATTAAATTTATTTAACAGTTAAATAAGGGTAGTGATGAATTTGCTTGTCTAACAGCTTTTGAAACATATAAACATGTAGGTTCCACTTAAGACTATTAGAAATTGGGACACCAAGGAGGTTAACTTGTTCCACTAGCATTTAGGGTGGGATAGGGTCTAGAAAATCGGCGGTAGGTTCCAAGAAGCTTATTTTCATTGTGTTTGATTTAATGGTATTTATTTTTATTTTTAGATTCTTAACTTCATCAGAGACATGGGTTAAGATTTCAAAGGAAGTAACTTTTAATATTCCTGTGACGTGCTTTAAGTATCGATAAGTTATCCACATATTCCCTTCTTAGAAGGAGTTCCTTGCCAATTTCATTAACCATTACAACGAAAAAAAGTAGTCCTAATAAGGTTCCTTAAGGGATCTACAGTAAATAGGGAGGGGCCGGAAAAAATATTTGTATTTTACAACTAGTGATCTATTTTTGAGGGACGATATCACAATGTTTACTAAGAGAGGGTCAAGTTCAAAGTTGTTCAGTATTAAACAAATCAGGATGTTGCGGTCAACTCAGTCAAAATCTTTTTGGAGGTTGACTAAGACATGGTCTAACCAAAAGCTTATTTTTCTAGATTATCTATGGTGGCATGTATCTTGACTTGACTCTGACTTGACTTTATTAAACAAGAAACGATATACATAAATCTTATACCAAGGAGACAGGGAGGCAACTCGTTTTGTCTCCTTTAACAATAGAGAGAGAAAAAAGAGGAAGGAACTGCACCTCAATAGCTCACACCGAGTGCATAAAAAAAGAGAAAGAGAGAGAGAGAGAGAGAGAGAGAGAGAAGAAGCGGAAAAAAATCGACTTGTAGACACGGATGGGACTTATGAACTAATTTTGTAAATAAATCACTTTACATTCAGTCCCCACTACTATAGGCAGAAAGAACTATCTCTTTCAATTTCTTTTTGTATGTATAGAGTGATGGTGACTCATTTATTAAATCAAGTAGTTTATATTTATTGGCAATCTCAGGAAGTTGATATCTTAAACTAAGTCTTGATCTCTCATTTTTAATAAAAGGAAAAAGAAACTTATTCCTTGCTCTTAATAAATGGCTATATTTATTTTCAACCAAGAGTTTCATTTTATTGAAAAAACTATCCCTACGTTGGATTTCTAAAAACCATATGCCTATAGTAAGGTGAAAAATTTGTTGTAAATGAAGAATATCAAGAAATAAAAATGATGTTTTAGTTTCAGATAATTCTTTTGTCTTCCTAGGGTGTGTTAAAAAAGGTCCAGGATTTTATTGCCTTGTTTTGGACAATTTGGAGTCTTCGTAAATGTGAATGGAATGTCAGCATACAAACGGTCGGGCAATATTGAAAATAACATTCCACTAATGAAAAATATAATTTTCTCATTATTTTGTAAGGGAACAGGAACTTTACTTTATGTAAACAGCCGAGATTCCTGGACAGTGTTGCCCGAGTTTATTAATATGCGCTTTGAAAGACAGAGTTGAGTCAATGTAGATACCTAAATATCTAAATACATCCACTCTTTTTATGGAGGACGCTCCAATGCCAATAGTTTTAAATGACACACACTTCACTGCTCTCAAAATTCTCCCAAAAATCACAAATTCCGACTTCTCTAGGTTAGGTATTAGTCGATTACCATTAAACCAAGAATTTACATTAAAAGCAACAGTTTCGAGGGCCATTCGTAGGTCCTCCTCGTTGCCAGCCTTCAAACTAATTGCTGTGTCGTCTGCAAACAATATTGGTAATTCATTGTCCGAAGTCATGCTTTTTGGAAGGTCATTTATGTATATAAAAAAAAGTAACGGCCCCAATACAGACCCTTGTGGAACCCCTGTATTTTCTAAAGGAAAAATATGAGATGATTCCTCACCAACTTGGACTGTAAAACTTCTTTCTAATAAATAAGATCTCACTAACTCTGTGACATAATGTCACAGCATTATGACGCATTAAATCAACATTAAAATCTCCCATTACATAAAATGGATGGCGTTGTTGGGTGAGAGCATCTAGTAATGACTCGTATTGTCTTAAAAACTCTTAAAAACTCATATTGTCTTAAAAAACATCGAAAAATCGATAATTTTCATAATGTTGAAATGTATTATTTTCTTGATGAATATCTTATTTATATCTTGATGAGAATAATACATTTCAACATTATGAAAATTATCGATTTTTCGATGTTAGTCGCAAAAAGATCAGGAGGGGAGGAGTAGGTATTTTTATACGAGATGACTTTACATCTTCTTTACGTAATGATTTTATGATTTGGGATGTTGAGATGCTATTTGAGAGGTGTGTAGTAAAAGTGAATGATGAAAGAAATACATTTTTTGGTGATTGTAGTATATCGGCCACCATCGTCTAGTCTTCAAGAGTTTTTAAGACAATATGAGTCATTACTAGATGCTCTCACCCAACAACGCCATCCATTTTATGTAATGGGAAATTTTAATGTTGATTTAGTGCGTCATAATGCTGTGACATCTAATATGGGAATGGCATTTTTGAAGATTTCATTTTTGCATGGTTTGTTACCTACTTGCTTACTACCGTCAAGAATTTGTGATAACCATGCAACTCTTATTGATAACATTTTCACATCGCAAAATTGCTTTGATACCCATATTATTTCAAATGATACGTCTGATCATTGTGTTGTTGTTTCTGACTTCCCTGGATCAGGAATGGAGCGTGGAAAGAGACCAAATAAAAGTATATAAAAATCGGTTAACTTTTGTTCTCAGAGAGACAGAAGCAAAATATTATCAAAGGAAATTTCGTGAATGCGATTCACCGCGGAAATCATGGAAAATAATAAATGAAAGAATAAATAATTTCAAAACCAAAAATATTCCTCCCCATATTACAACTAATGAAGGAGTTAAAATAACGGATGAGGGAGTAATGGCATAAGCATTTGCTAACCATTTTAAGAAAATTGGACGTGATCTGGTGGATCAATTTTCTGATGGGACACATAATCATAGAAAATATATTCCAAATAAATTAGATAAGACTATTTTTATGTACCCTATCCAGTTCTTGGAATTTCAAAAGGCTGTTACTAGTTTTAAAAACGGATTTTCGATAGGATGTGACGGTATATCGACTTCTCTGTTTAAAGAATTAGCTGAAGTAATTAGTCAGCCGCTTTTATTTATTTTTAATTCTTGCATGAAAAATGGTCTTTTTCCAGTTTGTCTTAAAGTAGCTATGGTTTTACCTTTGTTTAAAAAAGGCGATAAAGATAGTCCAAATAATTACAGGCCTATTGCTATTTTATCACCTGTTTCTAAAGTTTTTGAAAAAATAATAAAGAGTAGATTTACTTTATTTCTGGTAAAGAATAATTTTTTTCTCCCAATCAGTTTGGTTTCTTGCGTGGTAGGTCAACAGAGCAAGCAGTAGCGGCTTTACATAATTTCTTATCAGATGCTATGGACGATAGTTACTTGGCGGCAACTATATTTTTTTTACATTAAAAAAGCTTTTGATACAATAGAACATACAATTCTTTTTGATAAATTGGAAAATGTAGGAATTCGTGGAATAGCTCTTGAGTTAGTGTTTTTCTAAAAGGGACTAATAGGTTGATATTACATTAAGTGATTTTTTTTATATTTTCCTCTTTTTTGGTATTTTCACTGTAAAAAAAATTACTCAGCTATAGATTTTTTAACTAAATTTTTCCTCCACCTTACATTTTCGTGAATTTACAGGACTGTGCCCATCCCACTCCTAAGCTGTATTTGAAGGTGGCTCTGTGCCTACATATGAAAATACAACCTTATTTTCTTTGATATCGAACAGTTCGTGGTAACGAACTATAGTAAGGAGCGACCCGGCTCAATAGTAACCGAAACTCTAAAAAATGGAATTTTGATACCAATAGTTACATGAAAAAAAACTTGTTTTAATGCTGATTTAAATATATAACTTTCATCAAGATTAGTCTTACCTATCAAAAGTTACGAGCCTGAGAAAATTTGCCTCATTTTAGAAAATAGGGGAAAACACCCCCTAAAAGTCATACAATCTTAACGAAAATCACACCATCAAATTCAGTGTATCAGAGAACCTTTTTGTAGAAGTTTCGAGCTCCTATCTACAAAAATGTGGAATTTCGCATTTTTTTCAGAAGACAAATCACAGATTTTCTTTTTTTTTGTTTTGTTTTTTTTCCCAGGTGTGATCGTATCGATCCAGTTGTCCTAGAATGTCGCAAGAGGGCTCATTCTAACGGAAATTAGAAGTTCTAGTGACCGAAAAAATTGGAGGGCACCTAGGCCCCCTCCCACGCTCATTTTTTACCCTAAGTCACCGGATCCAAATTCTGAGATAGCCATTTTATTCACCATAGTAAAAAAAACTAAAAGCTATGTCTTTGGGGACGACTTACTCCCCCGCAGTCCTCGTGGGAGGGGTTGCAAGCTACAAACTTTGACCTGTGTTTACATATAGTAATGGCTATTGGGAAGTGTACGGACGTTTTCAGGGGGATTTTTTTGGTTTGGGAGGGAGAGTTGAGGTGGGGGGGGGGCTACGTGCAAGGATCTTTCCATGGAAAACTTCTCATGGGGGATGAGACTTTCAATGAAGGGGGCGCAGGATTTTCTAGCATTATACAAAAAAACAATGAAAAAATAAATATGAAAAGTTTTTTTCTACTGAAAGTGAGGAGCAGCATTAAAACTTAAAACGAGCAGAAATTATTGCGTATATGATGGGTTTACCTCCTTGTAATACCTCGCTCGTAACGTTAAAATATTTTTAGTAATTTCGACTATTTATTCTACGGCCTTTGTTATTCAAGGGTCATTTTTAAGGAATTGAGGCAGAATTTAAGCTTTAGTGTAAAGAGCGAGCTATCGACGAGGGGTGAACTCCCTCATATACGCAATAAAAACATACGCATATAGAAGTTCGTTACGTAAGTTAATTCGTAAATTACATATATTTTTTACTAATGAAAATGTTCGTAAACAAATTAAAAGTTCTAGTTGCCTTTTTAAGTAATCAAAAAATTGGAGGGCAACTAGGCTTCCTCCCTCTCTCCTTTTTTCTCAAAATATTCCGATTAAAACTATGAGAAAGCCATTTAGCAAAAAAAAGAAAATTAATATGCAAATTTCGTTTTAATTATGTATGTGCGTTTCGCACAAGATCAAAACACGCATTAATTAAAAAACGTCCAAAAATTAAAAAAAAACCTCCTCAACACCCCGCTCTTTACGCTAAAGTTTTTTACTGTTTTAAGAAGTAGAGTTAAGAGAAAGAGTCAAACTTTAGCGTAAAGAGCGAGGCGTTGAGGAGGAAAAGCCCCTTTCATATACGGAGTAATTTCTGTTCGTTTCAAGTTTTAATGTCGCTTCTTACTTTCATTTAAAAAAACTTGTTTTTTATTTATTTAATCGTAAACAAGGTTGATACCCAGACACTTCTTTGGTGCTATATTTATGGCACATTTTTTTTTAGTATTGTGTTAAACGCGGTATACGTTCGGTACTATTATTATGATAAAAGAAGTACCATAGTCAAGTACCAAAGTACCATCAGTGTGGGGCTAAAATTCAGCATTAAACTATGGTTAATTGCTTGCCACCCATAAGTGGAATCATGGGTATGTTCCTGACATTCACTTAATATTTGCTTATTGCGCTTATTGTGTTTTGATTTAGTGCAGCCGTAAACATCAATTTGTCTGTTTCAAATTAAGTGCCTATTTGCATTGACAAATTTTGAAAAAGCAATCTTGGTCCCTCAATCTTGGCTCTTTGAACGAATAAAAATAGGCATTCAAAACTGAAAGCATAAAACATCTCCAGATAGAAAGATGGAACTCTTGTTTTGGGTTCTTTCCAAAGATCTACGACAAACCATTGAGCATGAGACGTTTGTGCTTTTCAATCTTATGGGTTTGACATTGACAGATTAGACATTCCTGGCGAACCATAGATGGCGAATTTAATGATAACTACTAATAAACCACTTTATTAAATAAAAAAGAAGCTTTTAAACTAAAAGTAAAGAGTAAGTTAAGACTTTAGACTAATAGATATTATTCTGTGCATGATGGGGGCTGGCCCCTTTTCAACACCTTGCTCTGTTTGCTAATATTTGACTTTTCGTTGGAATTCTTTAAGAACAACTGCTGAAACGCAAGTACCTTTGAATTGGAGTAAGAAGTTTTTTAAAGCACTAAAAAACTTAAGTGTAAAGAGCCAGGGATTGAGGAGAGGGTCGCTCCCCACATGTAGTATATAATTTCTGTTCGTTTTTAGTTTTAATGTGGATTCTTACTTTAAGCTTAAACAAATAGTGGTTTTCAATCTGTACTCGTGTATTATTCAGAATACACTCAATAAGTGAATTTAGGTTCTTTCGTGAAACAAACTACGATGCGGGTACATTTTAATTGATATTTTACATATAGAGGTGGTTAGGTTAGGTTAAGTTAGGTATTTGATATAATGCACCCCCCCCCCTAATGTGCAAATATATAGCCCAAACTGTTGATAAAGCTAATGAAATAAAACAAAATATGATGAAAATATAATACTTTATTAGGAAAATTGTAAAGTTACAACTTAGAATTCTAACCTAACCTAACCTTTGTCTTTGAGTTTTGTCTTTGTGGCTATGAAATCTGATTTTCTCATAAAATGTACCTGCATCGTAGTTTGTTTCACGAAAGAACTTAACTTCACTTATTGAGTGTGTTCTGAATAATACAGAAGTACCTTTTAATCTTATTTCTGAACGTTTAACCAATCCTGCCAGGAAATCCCACCTCCGCAGGAAAACAGCGCTTTCGTAAGGGTGAAGGGGGAAAGGGCTGTGTCATCGCTAGAGACACAGTTATTGGGAATTTCAACTATGCTGAACCAAACAGCTATCTAAAAATTTTTATTGGATGTCTTTGAAAAAAAGGGCGTGGGAGGGGGCTAATTGCCCTCTAGTCTTTTTACTCACTTAAGAAGGGCACTTGAACTCTTGGTTTCCGTTCATGTGAGACTACTCCCCTTTTCTATGACCACTGTTTTGAAACGAATACCCCTGGGGAAAACGAAAAAATAAATAAATCTAAACCCGTGATCTTTCTTTTGCCAAAAATATAAAATTCCACATTTATGACGATAGTGGTTCGAAACGTCTACAATAGGCTTCCTTGATATGCCCAACCTGACGACATGCTTTTTATTGAGATCGCTTAACTTTTAGAGGCAGTTCCACCTTTTGCTAAAATCAGACAAATTTTTTCAGCCTCGTAGCTTTTGATAGGTGAAATTAAACTTAATAAATTTTATATATTTGGAATCTGCATGAAAGCCAATTCTTTTGATGTGTCTACTGTTATCAAAATTTCGTAGTTTAGAGCCTCGGTTACTAGTGGGCTGAATCGCTCCTTACTTACAGTTTGTAGCCGCAAACTGTGATTAGTCAGTCATAAATTCTATTATTGAAAGTTGAACATTGTTCAGCTCGACAAACTACGAACGGTTATCGGTAAAATATGGTATAATGTGTCCCAGACAAAAGAAGGAATAGAATTATCTACGCTGGGAATGGTGGGAAAAACAACCTGAAGCAGGACCGTATCCAGGATTCTTTTTTCGGAAGGGAGGGGGGCACAAAAGATTTTTTTGGTAGGGGGGCTTGCAAAATAACTTAAAAAAATGTATTTAAAAAATTGTTTATATTCGTTTTTTGTTCTTTTTTTTAGTCGGACAAACTTTTCGGGGGGGATTAAACCCCCATAAAACCCCTCCCCCGGATACGGCGTTGACGTGAAGAGAATAAAACTAAAATGTATCAAACAATAACACGAATTATGTTATGCATTATTCCCTTTTCATTCTGGCACCAACCTGATGTAATCTTCCGAAACAGATTTTCACAAAAATTTCAATTTATATTCCATGACCTTGTGCATTGAAAAATTTGACGTGTATACTTTTCAATCTTCTGGATTTGACACTGACAAGTTAGAAATACTTGATGTGCGGAGAAACTTTGCAATGAGAAATGGATAGTTTTGGGTTAGGGGGAATTACAAATAGAAAACCTCAAAAGAATATATGCTGACTTTTCCTCTGTAAGAGTTCAATCACAACGAAATTAACCATACGCCAATATATGTCTAACACCGATGTCGGACCCATTTATCTTAAGATGTATATGATTGGCCAGTTACGATAGAAAATATTCAGCATATAGAAAAGTCCCTATACCGTTTTTTTCTGCATATTTAACTGTTACCGAAATTCCAAAATGCTTAAATTAACCGAAATTCGTTCCTGGCTCTAGCTAGTTCCAGAATTTATCCAAATCGTATAATAAATGGACAGTATTCTCAAAACAAGAAATTTCAAATTGACAGTTTAAAAAAAATAACCTGATTTACTACTAATACTACTACTAATAACTCACTGCAGCACCAAGCCGCCTGAGGCCAACACAGCTACGCACGCTCCTCCTCCAACCTAATCTATTTAAAGCCTCCCTCTTTACACCCTCCCAGGAAGTTCCCATTTCCTTTAAATCCTTATTTATGACATCCTCCCAACCCAGACAAGGACGACCTGCTTTCCGTGTAGCCCCAGACGGTTGACCAAAAAGGACAATCTTCGGTAATCTGTCATCCTTCATCTGTAGAACGTGGCCTAGCCATTTCAACCTTTCTTTCATTATAGCCCCAGAAAGCAGGATTGAACCACACTTTTCGTACAACTTACTGTTTGAAATACGGTCAGTCAGCCGGGTACCCAGAACAATTCGTAGGCAATTTCTCTGGAAAACATATAGTAAATTTTCATCTGCTTTTCGGAGTGTCCATGCTTCAGAGCCATATTTGACCACTGTCATCACTGTAGCTTCCAATATTCTAATCTTGGTTTGTAGGCTTATCTTTCTATTCTTCCAAACTTTTTTTAACTGTGAAAAAACACCCTGAGCTTTAGCTATTCTACTTTTAACATCTTCACTGCTCCCACCATCTTTACTAATAATACTACCAAGGTAACTGAAGCTCCCAACCTGATCAATCTTTTCGTTACCTAAGGTCACCTGTTCATCTTCACTTATTCCTAGCCTTAGTGACTTAGTCTTCTTAACATTAATTTTCAAGCCTATTTTAGCACCCTGAACTCGTAAAACCTCTAAAAATTCATTCATTTTGCTCACACTTTCATCTAATATGCTTAAATCATCAGCATAATCTAAGTCCAGGAGCGTTCTTCCTCCCCATTTGATTCCATGGTCTCCAATTGCCTTTCCTGTGCTCCTTAAGACGAAGTCCATCAAAATGATCCATATAAAGGGGGATAGAACACAACCCTGCTTAACTCCTGATTTAATACAAAACCAGTTGCTAACCTCATTTCCTACCTTAACCGCAGCAGTATTATTCTCGTACATAGCGCAAATCACTTTAATGTATTTTTCTGGTATACCATATAACGATAAGACCTTTGTTAACGCTGTTCTATCAACAGAATCGAAAGCTTGCTCATAATCGATAAAACTAAGGACCAAAGGTGTTTGACAACGAAGGGACTTCTCAATTATTAACCTAAGAGTGAAAACATGGTCGACACATCCTCTACCTTTTCTAAAACCGCATTGTTCTTCCCTTAAAACTTTGTCTACAGCATGTCTCAGTCTAAAAAGTATCATATTACTCAGTAATTTGCTACCTACAGAGACCAGACTAATGCCTCGATAATTATGACATTCACTCTTGTCACCTTTCTCATACAGTGGTTTAATTAAGGTTTTCCTAAAATCATTGGGTACTTCCCCTTTTTCAAAAATCATGTTCATAATCTTCAGTAGCTTATTCCTAACCTCAGAGCCACCATATTTAAGGAACTCATTAATCATACTCTCAGCACCTGGGGCCTTATTATTTTTTAATCCTTCTAGTACTGTCGCTAATTCTTCCTCACTAAACAAATCTTCCTTCACATCCAAGGTATCACAAACTTTTTCATTTTCATCTATATCTTTTCCTGCAACTGTATCTCGATTTAGCACATTCTCAAAATGTTCCACCCATCTTTCTTTAACTTTTTCCTTATCCCTTTCAATTTATTAACATGCCAGTATAATATTTTACTATTATGCCGTCTAGCCGCATCTTCCAGATCCTCAGCAATTTTATCCATCGCCTCCATTTCACATCTCCTTAGTTCATATTTTAATGCTTTCTCCACTTTCTTTACATTTCTTTTGTTTTCATACGACCTATCGCTCAGATAATTCTTATACAAACCCCTTCTACTCTCTATTAAACCTAAAGCTTTTTCACTAATATTCCTAGTTGCTGTCTTAGCACTCTTCCCTAGGACACCATCAGCAACTTCACAAATTGTTTTTCTGAAATTATTCCATCCATCTTCCACATTGTCAAATTTTAAACCCTCAAGTTTAATACTCAACTGTTCCTGAAATTTTTTTCTCAAATTTTCATCCTGAAGTCTACCAACATCATAACTTTCCGGGAGGGAGTTACTCTTCCGAAATTTCAGCTTCAAATTAACCTTAGACACTACTAGATGGTGATCTTTACTTTTAACATCAATAACGGCACTCCTATACACCCTAGTATCTTGTATTGATCCTGCTAGTCTTCTGTTTACAATAACATAATCAATAAGGTTTGCTGTCTTACCATCACGTGAATACCATGTCAACTTATGGGCCATTTTGTGACCAAACACCGTATTGGTTATAACTAGGTTGTTATACCTACAAAATTGCAAAAGCCTATAGCCATTACTGTTTTCTTTTCCTACACCAAATTTACCTAGGCTAGGATACCATCTATCCCTATTTCTACCAACCTGGGCATTAAAATCTCCTAGCAAAAACACCATATTTCTACCTGGTACCCTGTCTATTTGCTGCTGTAACTGTAAGTAAAATTCATCTGAGTCACTAGTATCTCCATCAGTTGGTTCAATGGGGGCATATACTACTATAACTGATACCCTAAACTTTTTAGTCATAAAATGAGCAATTAGTATTCTATTATTAATACCTTCCCAGCCTAAACAAGACTTAGCAGCTTCCTTATTCATCATGAGCCCTACTCCCTGTCTATGTACCCCATCCTTCCTTCCTGAGTAAACAAATTCTATGTCACTTAATTTCATGCTTCCTACCCCTGGGATATGAGTTTCTGAAACTCCTAATAAATCCTCTGTAAATTTGCTAACTCTGTAAAGGCTCATTCTCAGTAGGGTTTGCTAAACGCCGAAGATTTTAGTTTACGTGAGACTCGTTCATAATAAGATTTATCTGGTTGACCAATTCAGACTAGTAACGACAGAAAACATTTACAGTTAAAGGATTGATATTGCAGCTCTTTGACTGACCGGCCTCAGCTAAATTCCAAAATGCTTAAATTTATCAAACTTTTGTCCTAGGCTAGCTCCAGACTTTAACCAAATCTTATTTTTAGAGATTTTGGCGTTACCTACATAATATTGAATCTATCCTTATTAAATGAACAATAAATGAATAGGCAAAGTGTATATTTATTTATTTATCAGTAAGTTTCTTCTCAAAAGCGGCACTATAATTCAGGCTAGCATATTAAGCTTTCCGGTGCACAAAATGTTCTAGATAAAACTTTGGAAAAACGTGACTTTTGGGCTTTAATTTTGGAAAAAAACATTTTTCTTATGAAAGACATAAGAAATACCCTGACGTCCAATCGCCTAATGGTTTTACTTTCTAGCGAATAAAAGAAAATGAAATTAGTTGTTTTGCAAAACAGATTAAATAATTTTTATAATAGCAAAATATATAGCAAATGAATCGGATTTTTATGCTGATTTTTTTCTTACTCATCAAAAGTTAAGAGCCTGAGAAAATTTGCCTTGCTTTGGAAAATAGGGTGAAACACCCCCAAAAGTCTTATGATCTTAACAAAAATCACACCGTCGCATTCAGCGTCTCAGAGAACCCTACTGTAGAAGTTTCAAGCTCTTGTCTACAAAAATGTGGAACTTCGTATTCTTTGCCAGAAGACCGATCACGGGTGCGTATTTATTTGTTTTTTTTTTCTCAGGGGTGATCGTATCGACCAAGTGGTACTACAATGTCGCGAGAGGGCTCATTCTAACGGAAATGAAAAGTTCTAGTGCCCTTTTCAAGTGACCAAAAAAATTGGAGGGCACCTAGGCCCCTTCCCACGCTAATTATTTTTCCAAAGTCACCAGATCAAAATTCTGAGATAGCCATTTTATTCAGCGTAGTCAAAAAACCTTATAACTATGTCTTTGGGGACGACTTACTCCCCCACAGTCCCCGTGGGAGGGGCCACAAGTTACAAACTTTGACCAGTGCTTACTTATAGTCATGGTTATTTGGAAGTGTATAGACGTTTTCAGGGGGATTTTTAGGTTTGGGGGGGGGGGTGAGAAGAGGGGGATATGTTGGGGGAACTTTCCTTGGAGGAATTTGTCATGGGGGAGGATTAATTTCATGAAGGGAGCGCAGGATTATCTAGCATTATTTAAAAAAAAACAATGAAAAAATTAATATGAAAAAGTTTTTTCAACTGAAAGTAAGGACCAGCATTAAAACTTAAAACGAACAGAGATTATTACGCATATGGGGGGTCCATCTCTTATTAATAGCTCGCTCTTTACGCTAAAGTATTTTTAGTAATTTCAACTATTTATTCTACAGTATTTGTGATTCAGGGGTCAATCTTCTTCTCAGGCTCGTAACTTTTGAAGACAAAGACTAATTTAAAATCAGCATTAAAATGCGATTCTTTTGATGTAACTATTGGTATCAAAATTTAATTTTTTAGAGTTTTGGTTACTATTGAGCCGGGTCGCTCCTTACTACAGTTCGTTACCACGAACTGTTTGATACTATATTATACTTGTATGCTATAGTAAACCAGAGTATTACGTACAAACAGGAGGTTTTAGGTTATTCTTTCTTCCGTATAATATGCAGGAAGTTGAAGGAAGCCCCCTAGAAATGCTAAATCTTGCCAAATTTCTGGGCACTTCTTATCAATTATCAATAAAACTTGATTTTTGCTATTGCTATCCCCCTCTCCCAAAACAATTCTTGCGTAAGTGCCAGAAGTTACTAATAACGACTTTTAAATAAAATGTAAAGAGAGGGAATATTAAGGTTGCAGGGGATGAAAAGGAAAACTTGTTGATAAGCTCGAAACTAGAGTTTGGAGACAAGTGTGCCAGCCCCAGGCGGCGTATTGCTACGACGCATTTGTAGCGGTAATAGTAGCTAAAATAGTTCGCTCCTTCTCCACCAGGATTTGACGGTCTTAAGTTTAAAAGCATGTTAGTTCCAAAAGCGATTCCACAAAGCTTTATTTCCACAGAAAAATGATGAAGCGATTCACATTTCCTATGACGAAAGACTCGAAGAGTACTGGGAGAAATTCTAGAATGGTTCGTTTTCCTTGAGCTGTTCCTACTACGTTGTTTCCACAAAAATTTAGAATTGGAAATCAATACTGACCACATGGTCTTGCTTACAGCGTCTTCTGAATCTTACGAGTTTGCTGTTTTTGACCTCCCATTTGAAATAACAAAAAGGTTTGAAAGACAGCAATTTCAAAGTTAAAAACAAGTTGTATTAAAAAACACATCTTGTAGTGGAACAAGTTACAAATGCTGTTGCATTTTCGGTAATAGTGGGGGCTAAATGAAAAAAGGAAAATGGGTTAAAAATAAAAATAAACAAATCTAAAAACACATGGCAGTTGTCTTTGGATATCAACATATTGCTTGAATTTTGATTGACAAGAGCGGTGTCAAATTTAACCAATTAGTTTCTTAGATATCTTTACGATTTTACATGACAACATGGACGAAAATTTATTCTCCCCTAAAATTTCCTAATTTTGAATCAACTGCAAAAAAGATATTTATAATCATGATTTTCTGTTATGACTAGACCTAAATTGGGTCCAGGGAGGGGGGATTATTCTCATGCTCAATTGGCTACAATAACTCAAGCCTAAGTAATTGCAACTGAAATAGTTTTTACACAATCGATGAAGATATCGATTTGGCTTCGTGCATAACATCCAGTGACAAATACTAAAAACGAGCTGTGAATATAATTTAATGCCTTACATTATACACAATCTCCGACATCGATCGAGAATTAAGATTCATCTTAGTATACCCAGATATTGCAAGCAACATAAGCCTACAAGGTGTAAATTCAAGTGAGAGTAAGGATTAAGAGGACTAGTGATTAACTTTTTTAATTTATTCTATTTTTATTTATTATTAGCATAAAGTCCACTGAACTCCGCGGTTGGGGGTAGGGGTTAAACAATTCTCTTTTCTTGTCCGATCGGCTCTGCTACTAGTAGTCCTATAATTCATCTTTAAGTTCACGATAGACTTAATAATGGAATAATTAATACAAAATTATAAACTCCATTGAATTCAAGTACAGACTCATTCATAATAAGATTGATCTGATTGGCAAATTCAGACTAATTATGATAGAAAACATTCACCGTTTTTTTTTCTATACAGTTAATATTTTTTCAAGCACTTTCTATGTCGTTACTTTTCTGAATGAGGAAAACTAAGTGGGCTGTAGGAACACACAAATTAAAATAAACCGAGGAGGGGGTTATTAAGTTTGTTGACACTTTTTGAATTAAATTAATTAAACACTATTATTATGTTTAACAGGTTAATAAAATTATTCCCCTATCATAAAATTCCCACCAAAGTGATTATTTATGTATTCTATAACCCGTAACAGCCACGTATGTAGGATTTCTCTTTGCGGAAGGGCCAAATAGAAAAAAAATATCAAATTTGAATAGCGAGTGCCAAACATTTCGGAGTAGTTCAGGATTTAGGGGGCATGGGTCTCAAAGAATCCCCCTCTCCTGTGCAAGTCGCTGACGCATAATGCTATATTTCATCCTGTATGCTATCTAACATCATAATTGGGAAGTACCTGCAATCCTGATGAAAACAACCACATTATGTTAAAAAAAGATACTTGAAGTAAATATTTCCCTTTAATTAGGTAAAGTTTGTGGGTTTCAGATCCTTACAAGAGATTATGCGTTGCAATTTTTTTTTATGTCTATCGTCCGACAGGCACTACCAAAATGTATTTTATAATCACTGCAATGCGTAGTTCCCCTAGTTTAGAAATATAATTAAACAAGAAAGAATGTTCTTAATTATGATTAATTAATTACTTGATTACCAGATTTAGTAACCATTCTTCTCGTTCATTGATTACACGGTTAGTGTGCTTGTGAGCCAAAAAAAGGATTGAAAAGTGCGTCCTACTAGACTGTTAATCAGTTGTATTATCAACCCACATCTGGCAAGGAGCTTTTCCCCTTTTTCCTTTAGGCTATAGATCCCAAAAATTTCGAAACTAATCAATAGGTTATAATGTTGAAGGGGAGACAAGACAAAAATCTGTGGAATGAAAATGCTACGTCTTAAAGCCGGGGATACAACTTGGTAATTGTCAAAACTATAAATGTGTCTTAAATAGTCTTGGCTGTGATTTCCTCGTTTCATGGGGGATAGTTGGATTTTTGAAGACACAATTCGAGAATTGTCGGTCTTTTTGGTTTTCCTCAATGAATATGACGCGAGTTTCTGGCGAATAAGTATTCAATACCATAGTGGGGGAGGGAGGAGGAGTCTTATAATTTTGCAGACTATATCCCAGAAAACCTTACGTCCATGAAGCTCTGGCCTCCTTGACGTAAAACGCTCCCAAAGAGGGAATGCAGTGAAAACGGCAAGTGTTCATATTATCTTGGTTTATGCTTTCAGCAAAAACGCAAACAGTAAAACTAGAAACAAGCAGTTAGGGGCACAAATTAAACAGGGGGAGTTTCAGTTACCTTCCTCTGTATTCTGATTTTTTTTATTTTAAGGCATCTCAATTAAAAAATAAAATAAAAATAGGCCAAATTACCCTCTAGATTCAACAATACTTGTTTTGATATATTCATTGGAAAAAACCTTGGCCCCTTAATTGGCACCTCTCAAAACAATTGGATAGAAAGCCAATTTTTAAAGAATGTGTTTTTCAACTACTTCAGTGGTAATATTTCAATGCAGCCACCGACACATGAACTTTTATCAGAAAAACTTTTGTCAGAAAAACTGTCAGAAAATCTGACAGAAAAACTTTAAAACAGTTATGCTTTCAAATTTATAAATCTTAGTTATATAACTGTAGGGAAAGATGCCACCAATTGAAAATTTTGCCAACAGAGATTGTGCCGAAGGAAAATTTTGACTATTAATGATTATCCTGCTAAAGATTTTACTCATGGGTGGAATTTTACGGTTTGTGTAGTAGGCGAAATCCACGTTAGTGCAATTTCCCTTAATGCAAGAGTTCAAGGGCGCAAGTTTTGTCACATCGTACATCAAAAAACAGATCGTAGAAGAAAAAATCGAAGGTAAATCAACAGCAAGTAATTTCTTAGACCACACTGCTTTTCCATTTACGGAAAAGCATTCCATTCCTTTCTTCTTTTTCCAGGAAAATCAATTTCCTTCTTTTTTCAATTATTTGAGAAATCATTTTTTCGGGATATCCATTACCTACTAGAATATCCTTAATAAAAAATAATTAACTACTCATGTATTCTGGTGATGCTAATTTTAATACCCTATCAACTAAAGAAATAAATACACCCCTTTTTTACTAGGATCGGGTGATTTCATATGAAAGACAAATAGCCGTTGATATTAATCGGTTTACGGTAAATTGAAAAAAAACTAGTTTTTTATTAATTCTATGGATCCAAATATCTAAAAACGGTAACGTATTCTGTGTTTCTCTTTCAATTGTAAAAACTAATTCCCCTCCCAAATTATTTAAATGTCCCAGAAAACCTTCAATCTGTGACTCTCCATAATTTCAAGTAATTCAAACGTCATCCATGTATCTGCCCCGAAATTTAGGTTTAAAAAGAATGCTTCTATAGCTAAAGATTCTACATACTCTACAAATATATTTGCTAACAGCGGACTTAAGGGCCTCCCATCGCTAATCTCCTAATTTGATGGTAAAAATACTCTGAACTTGAAATAATTAGTATAATTGCTAGTTATTTTAACTAAATTTAATAAATAAATTTTAATTTATTTTAACTAATTTATAATATAGTTTCTATTTCAATTCCCACCGATAATTCTTCTATCTAATTTTTATGTTCATCATTTTTTGGGTAAAAAACTAAAATATTTATCAAAAGATATATACGCGTATATTGATTTTATATCAAAACTAAATAGTCTAGATTCATTTGAGATTTCAATATTTATGAGTTTGTCTTTTAAGAATCCTAAGTTTTATAAGGTTTCAGTGTCATTGCTACCCACTTTTCGATTTTTTTTTCCGTTTGTGAATTAGTTGTTGGTGCTATAGGTCTTGGAGGAAAACCTGTCCCATGTATTTTTGGCAAAACAAATATTCTTAGACAGACTGATCCCCTCGGAAAGAACTTGCAATACATCTGTGGTGTGATACTTCAATTAGTTTTAAGACCTTCTAAGTTCTTTCTTAATTTTGCAACCTACGATTCAGTTGGGTCCGATTTAAGTTTTTGATATGTTGAAATATCCTTTAGAATTATTTCTAGTTTACTATCATAACCATCTTTTTCTATGATTACTACCGTATTGCATAATTGTCCCATTATTAATTTCCTATGAAAATCAATGATTGATTCTTATAAAGAGTAGAACAGAACAACAGAAATAAATGTAGAAAGAAAACTGCTTTTAGTGAAGTACCAGTTATTTATGAAAAATACACATTATAATATCGAACATAAAGGGAAGAAGTCATATGTAGTTACCAGTGAGTCCTTGGTCATTAATCTTAGAAGAAGGCATAAATATTCAAAGATAGTTAATATTTAGTGAAATACATGTTATTTTTGAAACGTATAGCGTCTATCGAACAATCAGTTGTACGAAAAACGTGGTCCAATCCCACTTTCTAGGCATATAATAAAAGCAACGCTAAAATGGGTAGGCCACGTTTTGGGGGTTTAGGATGACAATATTGTCATTGATGTTGCTTATTGGCCATCCATAGGAGGTCATCACCACCTGGGATGGGAAAAGATACTAAGAAAGGATTAAAAAAAATTGGAATTTATGGGAGGGGCAAAGAGTAAAGCTTTGAGCAGATCGGGGAGGAAAAGGATTGGCGCACCTGAATTGACCTCAACTGACTCGATGCTGCAGTGAATTGACAGTAGTAGCAGTAATAGTATACATTCCATCCATAAAAAAGAAGAAAATTACTAACTAGATGATCTTTGGTCACCAATCTGTAAATAATGAACTTATTTGCATAAAAAGAAAGAAATTTAGAAAAAGGAAAGAAATTTCCTAAAAAAAATAAGTACAAAAAAGTATTTTAAAATATACCTTAGCTTTCAAAGGAGTTCATATTATCCAAACAAACGCTTAGTCCCAACAAAACACTAGACTTAAAGCATTAGTCTTCTTAGAAATCGTGCAGGTATTCTAGCGCGTGTCTTTGGTTTCCCGGATATTTCCGATTTAGAAACTGTTTCTCGATACAGAAATCACAGTGACATCAATGAGGGAAGGATCTTTGGTGCGCATAATTATTGTTCATGTCTTCTGTCGTACAACAAAACACTGCAAAAACACGTGTCACTTTCTGAAATACTCAAGTTAATATATTTGCCACTGTGTCCACAAATCCACGTTTTTTTTTCCTGACGCATATACATCACGGGCCGTGAATGTAGCAAAAAGGCGGAACTGTTCATATCAAACTGGTTTATTGTTTTCATTGAAATGCACAATAGAACAAGAGGCAAGATAATGAACAGGAAGCTTTTTTTTACATGAGGTTTCAATGACTCATTTCAAATATTTCCATGCAGCAATTAAGTCGCCGGGAAACATTAGGTTACAGCGAAAAACGGACGAATCTGTCACAAAAGGCAGAAAAGGTCGTTTTTTGAGAAAACATAGTTGCATGAAAAAGGTATGAGGTTGTTCGAACATGTAAGTTTATTCTAATACTAAAATTGCGCAATAACCCAAACTAGAAGAAGAAGAAGAATTGTTGTTTTACGCCAAAAAATTTCATTTTACGCCATTTTACGCGAAAGAGTCTCTGCAACAATCCAAACTAGAAGAAGAAGAAGAAATTGTTGTGTTTACGCCAAAAAGTTTTATTTTACGCGAAAGAATCTCTGCAACAATTCAAACTACAAGAAGAAGAAGAAATCGCTGTTTTTACGCCAAAAAATTTCATAAATCTTAACCTTTTCTATGACACATGTAAGTTTATTTTTCTATGACACAGTTCGAACATGTAAGTTTATTCTAAAACTAAAATATAGTAATAAAATGATTATATAATTTTATAAAACTGTATAATAGAATAATAATAATAAAAGATCGTTTTGGCTTTAAAACATATGTTTTGAAAATTTAGTGATGACTTTAACAACAATTATGGATAGTTTCACCATTAAAAAATGAAGAGTTTTCGCCCCTGTCCAGGTGAAGGGAAATCAGAGTTTAATTCCACTCTCCCCCTTCCCCTCCAGACCGAATCTTCCTGAAGTTTCAAGGAGATTTAGAAAATTTGGGCATAAGATATGTAGTTTTTGAATCATTAGACATGCCTCTCTCCGTTCACAATAACCCAACAGCCCTCCTCCATTACAGCTGATGAGCAATTATACATCACTATACATAATTTTACCCAGTGGCGTAATTTTGTCAAAACCCTGGAGGGGGAGGCAAAGTTGGAGTCAATTTTCCCAAATGAAGTGAAAATGATAATAAAAACTAAAAATAAGCCATTTGATACCAAACAGGTACTATTTAGTACTATAAATGCACTATAAAGGTAATTTATAGTACAACAAAGGTAAATGTGTACTAAAAAACTAATCTATTTCTGTTAATGCTTGAATTATGCAGGATTATCTTAGTTTAGACAAGATTCTGGAATAAACTAAATGTCAGCTGGAGGGGGAGGGGGGCAAACTGATATCTGGGAGGGGCTTATATTTTAAGACATGTTGGGTGGAATCTTACTTTACTATTTCCAACCCTTACTCCTAGGGGATGAGATATGTCTTTTATTGCAAATGTTGATTCATTGTATCGAGTTGTTCTAAAGCTAGAATAATGAAGACTTCTATTTTTCTTCCTAGACTCATTAGACATATGCTTTTCTAGCAGGGGAGTAATTTGCTATGAGGAGGCTGCCCCCAGCTGAAATTTCGCGTCTTCAAAAATCTTGTCAAAACTAGGACAGGCCTACATAATTCAGGCATCCACAGAAATAAATCAGTTTTCTTTAGCATACCTTTGCCTTTATGGTATTATCTGACTCTTTTGTCATTCTTTTCTATCATTTTTACTTGACTTGGAAAAATCTGTTCTAACTTTGCCCCCACCCCCCATGGGTGTCGGCAGGGAAGGGGAGCAGGAGGGATCACGCCCCCCTGGAAATTTGCGACTATAAAGTAATTATAAGAAAACCAAAGGAACGAGAGCAGAACAGGGAAAAACCATAGAAAAAACGTGTGGCCCTATTGTTGGCTGCCTGCCAATAGATTTTGACAATTGATAAGGCAAATAAAAGTTCTAATTTGTGACTGAGGGACCCCTTTCGAGTTTTCCACAAACATTTTTCTATATGATTTGGTTGGAGCAACAAAAACAATTCAAATTCTTCATAGTAATGAATGGTAAGTAAATAACGATCCTTGTCAAGAGCCTAACTATTAATAATATTCAATCAAATAATCAGCTTTTTATGGTGATACTAAATATATATTTGTTTATTAGTAATTAGTGCAGTTATTGGTACACATGAAAGTTCATATAATTACAGAAAACACAAGGAAAACAACTTAATAAGTGGCAATTTCGGCATTAATATACCGTTAACTTATGCTTGCATTGCAAGAGTACCCGTAATATGATATATGTAGCCACTATAATCAGAAATGTTTTTCCTGAACGGAATGCTGGGAATTTCTGTATTTTCCCCCTGAACAGACACGTTTTTTGCGTTTTATTATCATTTATATTTTTTCCAGGAGTGATTGTATTTATCTAGCTGTCACTTTGAAAAAGATTTAGTTTTTTACAGTTATAAAGTGTAAGGGTGTGAAATATATTGGTTTTTGGTATTGAAAGTTTAAATTAAAAATTTTAACTTAACAATTTTTATCTGATTTTCTTAATCTTAGCTTTGATGTTTTACTTCGAACAAACTACTTTGATAATGCGTTACTTTTTCCAAACACTGAGCCAAAAGGCAATAAATATTTTGGTGTTTGATAACCAAGTTCAAAACTGTTGATATTGTTTAAAAATATCCGTCCAACGCTTCGGCATTGCTCAACAGAACTGAATACTGGGAGTATATATCCTAGTTTTTGTAAGTAGGCTTTTATTGCGTGTATTTTTTGTAGTTACTTAATTTTTTCATTTTTATATATTTTTACTTCAATTGACATACATTTTCCATTGCTCTAAGCTTAATGACATAAAGAAAAAAAAACGAATTTTTTCAACTGAAAATAAAGAGTAACATTAAAACTTAAAACAAACAGAAATTGTTGCATATATGAGGGGTAACATATATCTATATGTTAACATATATAGTAACATATATTTATTGCATATACATGCATATATGCCCCCTCCTCAACACTTCGCTCTTCATGCTAGAGTTTTTCAGCACTAAAAAAAGTTACTTATTGTTCTAACTAGATGACCCTTGTGTTTCAGGAGTCGTTTTTAAAGAATTCGGACAAAATTTAAATTTTAATGTAAAGAACGAGATGTTGAGGAGGGGGCACCCCCTCATATACGTAATAATTTCTGCTCATTTTAAGTTTTAATGTTGCTCCTTACTTTCAGTTGAAAAAACCAGTTTTTTTGTTAATTTCTGATCGTTTTATAAATAGCGCCAGAATACCTGGCTCCACCTTCACGGGAAAACCCCCTCCCCATAGAAATAATCTCAAGACAATTCGATAATGGCGAAAATTTACCCCGGACAATTATCCTTAACATTTCTACGCGTAAAATTTAATCGTAAAGGGAAAGAAAGACACATAAAGAAATTTTGTAAACGAATACTGGCAAATTCACCCAGTGTAAAATTCCCACTGAAAAGTTCATCCCCTGGAAATTTCACTCTCCATGGGAAATTCTTCCAGCAGAAAATTCGTCCTCCCCTCCCACCCGAAAAATATATGCATACTTCCCAATTAAAAATAAAACAATGGACAAATTTTATAACTCAAAAACGCTTTTCCAGGGCCTGAGGGGGTCACCTTATGTACAAAAACATAGTAACTGTGCCTTTCAACTATGCCGAAAAAAAGTTATCTCAAAATTTTTATCGAACGATTTGGGAAAAAAGTGGCATGGGAGGGGACCTAATTGACCTCCAATTTTTTGGTCACTTAAAATGGGCACTAGAACTAGAATGTAACATCTCCCGACGTTATAGGCACAATGGTTCGATTCGATCCCCCCTGGAAAATAACAAAACAAATAAAGACGCATTCGTGATCTTTCTTCTGGCAAAATTACAAAATTTCATATTTTTGAAGATATGAGCTTGAAACCTCTACAGTAAGGTTCTTTGGTGCGCTGAATAGGTGAATAATGTGTTTTTCATTAAAACTCTATGACTTCTAGGGGGTCTTTCCCTCTTTTATCAAAAATGGGACAATTTTTCTCAGACTCGTAGCTTTCGATGGGTAAAACTAAACTTAATGGAACTTATATATTTGGAATCATCATAATAAGCCAATTCTTTTGATATAGCTATTGGTAACAAAATTTCGCTTTCTCGAATTTCGGTTACTAGTGAGCCAGGTCGCTCCTTACTTACAGTTTGTTACCACGAACTGTTAGACTATCCATCAAAATCCAAATAGAGATAATTGATAGTTTTTTCTGCGCTAACAAAAGTATTGTATTCATAAAACTTTATAGTTTCATGAAATATAAATTAACAAATAGAAAACGTATTTCAACCAAAATAAGGAGTATGTTTAAAAACTTAAAATAAATATAAAATACCTGTATATAAGGAGGACTACCCCTTCTCTTCATTTACAATTTCAATTTTGGATAAAATTTGAGTATACCCAAAGAATTGGCGATGAATAGTAACTTTGGTGAAAAGTCCTAGTTAATATTACTACTAAAAAATTTCGGTTGGATGAAAAGGAGTATTATTGTTTGTGTGGAAATTCTGTGAGATTTTTGATCTTCTACATAACTGAAGTCACCACAACCTCTACAATAGAATTTTATTATCGATAAATACATTAGACACATTCTTTTAAATACATTGAAGTACTTCATATAAATAGAAAAAGGAAAATATTACCATTCAAAATTACATAAACCTAAGTTCCTAGCAGTATCTGCCACCCCAAAGGAATTTTTCGGTGGGGCTGATGATGACTTACCTTGCCTTTTCTACCTATTTGCTTTTAAATATGGGAATATAATATTTTAGCTGTATAGAGAAATATATTAATTAATTCCTACTCCCCCTATCTCTTTCAACATTTATATGGAGCCTCAGGAAAAGTCAGCAGTTTGTCTATTAAAATGTACTTTTGTAGGAATCTACTCTACCCACATCTAAACAATGACTCACCCCCGTCATTATAGCTGATACGCAATTATAGATCATCAAACGTAGCCTAATTTTATTACAAATAAAGGGAAACAACTTTATTAAATCTAGTACCGCCACTATTCGGCATTACTTCTTTGGCAACTGGGAAGTCAAAAATATAGTTATTGATACTTTTAAATCAATTAGCTTCTCATAATTTTAAATTGATTGCAAATTCATACTCTTCGGGGTAAAATCGTAGTTTGGTGCCATAAACTGGCACCCAACTACCACTGCTATTTTAGCGTCTGTCCCCCCCCCCCCCTGGAAAATTTTTCTGCCGGTGCCATTGCCCTCCCCCAGGATTTTGACAAAATTATGCCAACACTTTCTATTAACATTAAAAATTCAATATTTCCCCTTAAATGACGAAAGTAGATCTGCAATAAAAACGTTTTATTTTAGGATTCTGATGCTCTTGTTTATCTGTGTTATTTTGGGTGCCTTCTTACGCTTGAGCTCTTGCGCTTATGATGCTAGTTTTTCAAATTCTAGAAAAAAAACTAAAGCTATGTTTAAATTAATGACACAGCTTCATAGTATGTATAAAATGATATTTTACGTTTTTTTTTTAATGTGGGTGCCACCCTTCCCCATATTCTTTATTCCTCCAATTTTTCGTAATGCAGGAGATTGTGAATTTCCCTTCAATTCATAACTTCATATTCTCATTGACATTAAAACTTAAAACGAACAGAAATTATTCTGCACATTTAAGGGGCTTGTCCCCTCCTCAACACACCGCTCTTTACGCTAAAGTTTGACTCGTTGTCATAGTTCTACTTTTTAAAATAATAAAAAACTTAAGTGTAAACAGGGGGACGTTGAGGAGGGGACAGCCCCTTTCATGTATGGAATAGCTTCTGTTCGTTTTAAGTTTTAATGTCGCTCCTAATTTTCAATTGAAAAAACTTGTTTTTTTTTATTTAATTTCTAAAAGTTTTTGAATTAATGTGATTTGATTTTGGCTCACTGCACATGAATAATTAAAAAAAATTAGTATATTGTTTTTTTTTTTTTTTTTTTTGCCAAATGACTTTCTCATAGTTTTCATCAGACGACTTTGATGAAAAAAGGGCGGGAGAGGAGGCCTAGTTGCCCTCCAATTTTTGGTTACTTGAAAATGTAACTAAAATCTTCATTTTTTTTACGAACGTTTTATTAGTGATAAATACACGTATCTTACTAATAAACTTACCTAACGAACTTCTATATTTTTATTACGTTTATGAGGGGGTTCACCCTCTCGTCAATACCTCATTCTTTACGCTAAAGGTTGAATTTTGTCCCAATTCTTTAGAAATGACTCCTGAATTACAAAGGCAATAGAATAAATAATTGAAATTACTTAAAATACTTTAGTGCAAAGAGCGAAGTATTGAGGAGGAGACAAACGCATTTATATACGTAATAAATTCTCTTCGTTTTAAGTTTTAAAGCTGTTCCTTACTTACAGCTGAAAAAACTTTTTTTTATTTATTTTCTCATTGTTTTTTTTTAATAATGCTAGAAAGTCCTGGGCCTCCTTTATGGAAATTCTCTTCCCTCATGACAAATTCCTCCATCAAAAGATCTTGCCAAGTAGTCCCCTCCCCATGACCCACCTACCCCCCTCCCCAACGCAAAAAAGTCCCCCTGAAATGTATGTACACTTCCCAATAACCATTACTTATATCGAAACAATGGTCTAAGTTTGTTGCCCCACCCCCGGGGACATTGGGGGATTAAGTCGTCCTCGAAGAAACAGTTATTAGGTTTTTCGACTATGCTGAACAAATTGGCTGTAATTTTGATCCGGTGACTTTGGGAAAAAAAGAGTATGGGAGGGGGGCTAGGTGCACTCAAAAATTTTTTGGTCACTAAAAAACATGGTACTAGAACTTTTAATTTCCGTTAGAATGAGCCCTCTCGCGATATTCTAGGACCAATGGGTCGATACAATCACTGCTGAAAAAAGAAAGAAAAAAATATCCGTGATCTGTCTTCTGGCAAAAAATACAAAATTCCATATTTTTGTTGATAGGAGCTTGATACACTAAATCTGACATCGTGATTTTCGTTGAGATTCTATGACATTCAGGGGAGGGGTTTCACCTATTTTCTAAAATACGGCAAATTTTCTCAGGCTCGCAACTTTTTATGCCTAAAACTAAACTTGATGCAACTTATATACTTAAAATCAGCATATAAATACAATTGTTCTAATGTAACTATTGATATCAAAATTCCATTTTTTAGATTTTCGGTTACTATTGAGCGGGGTCACTCCTTGCTACAGTTCGTTACCACGAATTGTTCGATAGTGACACTGAATCATTCTTGAGATCTAACCTAAGATTAAAATAGATGATTTTTGCAGTAAACATTAGTTCTACCCGTGAACTTTTCTTTTTTTCAAAATAAAATAATCGTTTGAAATCTTTTCGTTTTCATCAATTCTATCTAATATATTCTAATTATTCATTTTTATCGGTCTATTCTTTAGCTTACGTTATCTTGTTGGTGACTTTTTGTAACTTTATTCTTTTATACTCCTCAATTATGAAAAAAAAGAATAAATTAAAAGTAAGGGGAAAAAGAGGGGTACAACGGCATCAAGAAAAAAGTCGCCGAACTATCCATAAAAAAGAAAATAATGATGGGACAGCTGACCACTTGAAGAGGCTAATTTGACTATTCTGAGATGCCTCGCACTAACTGGGTACGATGAGGACACTGGTACGATCATAAAAGCTACACGGGCCTACTCTAACTTCCATTTGTGTATTAAGACGAAAAAGGTAGCCCTGCCCCATTCCTGAGAGACGGCTTGCTCTATGACATGATTAAATAAAAAAAACAAGTTTTTTCAACTGAAAGTAAGGAGTGACATCAAAACTCAAAACGCACAGAAATTACTTCGTATATGAAAGAGGCTGCTTCCTCATCAACGCCTCGCTCTTTACGCTAAAGTTTGACTCTTTCTCTCAATTCTTCTTTCTAAAACAGTAAAAAACTTTAGCGTAAAGAGCGGGGCGTTGATGAGGAAGCAGCCTCTTTCATATACGAAGTAATTTCTGTGCGTTTTAAGTTTTGATGTCACTCCTTACTTTCAGTTGAAAAAACTTGTTTTTTTATTTAATTTCTGAACGTTTTTGAATCAATGCATGTTTTGATTTTGGCTCTCCGCAGAGGAATAATCAAAACGAAATTTGCATATTTTTTTTTTTGGCTCAATGGCTTTCTCATAATTTTGATCGAATGATTTTGAGAAAAAAAGAGCGGGGGACGAAGCCTAGTTGCCCCCCGATTTTTTGGTTAATTAAAAAGGCAACTAGAACTTTTAATTTTTTACGAATCTTTTTATTGGTAAAAGATTTACGTAACTTATAAATTAGCTTACGTAAAGAACTTTTGTATTCACATGTTTTTATTACATATATGAGGGGATTCGCCCCATCGTCAGTACCTCGCTCTTTACACTAAAGCTTAAATTTTATCCCAATTCATTAAGAATGACCCCCTGAATCACAAAAGCCGTAGAATAAGTAGTTGAAATTACCGAAAATACTTTAGCGTAAAGAGCGAGGTATTAGAAGGAGGTGAGCCCCTCATATGGGTAATAATTTCTGTTTGTTTTAAGTTTTATTGCTGTTCCTTACTTCCAGCTGAAAAAGCTTTTTCACTTTTATTTTTTAATTGTTTTTTTTAAATAATGCTAGTAAATCCTGCTCTCCCTTCATGGAAATTTTCTTCTCCCATTACAAATTCTCGAAGGAAAGTTCCCCCAGCATATCCCCCTCTTCTCAACCCCTCCCCCAAACCAAAAAAATCCTCCTGAAAACGCCTGTATACTTCCCAATAACCATTACTATATGTAAGCACAGGTCAAAGTTTGTAACTTGTTGCCCCTCCCACGGGGACTGTGGGGGAGTAAGTCGTCCCCAAAGACATAGTTATAAGGTTTTTCGACTACGCTGAATAAAATGGCTATCTCAGAATTTTGATCCGTTGACTTTGGGAAAATAATTAGCGTGGGAGGGGGCCTAGGTGCCCTCCAATTTTTTTGGTCACTTAAAAAGGGCACTAGAACTTTTAATTTCCGTTAGAATGAGCCCTCTTGCAATATTCTAGGACAACTGGGTCGATACGATCACCCCTGGGGAAAAAAAAACAAAAAAACAAAAAAACAAATAAACCCGTGATCTGCCTTCTGGCAAAAAACGCAAAATTCCACATTTTTGTAGATAGGAGCTCGAAACTTCTACAGTAGGGTTCTCTGATACGCTGAATCTGATGGTGTGATTTTCGTTAAGATTCTATGACTTTTAGGGGGCGTTTCCCCCTATTTTCTAAAATAACGCAAATTTTCTCAGGCTCGTAACTTTTGATGGGTAAGACTAAACTTGATGAAACTTATATATTTAAAACCAGCATTAAAATGCGATTCTTTTGAGGTAGCTATTGGTATCAAAATTCCATTTTTTAGAGTTTTGGTTACTATTGAGCCGGGTCGCTCCTTACTACAGTTCGTTACCACGAACTGTTTGATAATAAATGATGCAAACCCTACTGTGACGCATGGACGGATAATAGATAGATATATCTATTAACAGATGAACTAACATCACCTTAATATAATCCCAATAAGGGGGGGGGGGGGTTAATGCCAGATTTGCCTCTCACTCAATTGGACTATCTGTCTTGGTTCTTTCTACAATTAGCAATTGTTTGATGCCCACAACTATTCGATTATAATTCAAAAATCCATGGATTCGGTTCAAGGGAAAAATAATGATGTGAGATTTGTACGTTCTGTCCTATTTGAAAAGGGTTAATGTGGCTAATCTGAGAAACAACTCACTGTACCTAGGTTGGTCTAGGACACTGGGATAATCAATAGAGCTGCTAGATCCTACTCTGACTTTTGTATGCGTATTGAGGCGAAATAGTTATGGAACAGCTAGTTCTGTCCCGTTTGGCTAACCTATAATGACTCGGTCTATCTGGGCAGGTTAAAGATATTGCCATGATCAAAAGATCTGCAAGACCCTACTGTGGCTTCTATATAATTATTGAGGCGAAATAGTTATGGGACAGCTAGTTCTGTCCCGTTTGGCTAACCTAGAATAACTCGGTCTATCTGGGCAGGTTAAAGATATTGCCATGATCGAAAGATCTGCAAGACCCTACTGTGGCTTCTTGATGCCGAGTAAGGCGACAATGTCTCGTCAAGTAGTGTTTAGAGGAGTGAAACGGTTAGAGATTTTTAGCTGGTAAAATTATTTTTCGAGAATTGTCTGACAAAGTCGAAGGTTTATCTAAAAATTTGTAATTTTAAAAAAAATCGTAAAATGAAGAGGGTTTGAATGAAAATATCTAACCCTGATAAACTCCCGAATACAAGTTAAAGTCTTTCCGGTAGCTTGCTGAAAAAAGAAACGGAAAAAATAAATAAAAGACCAATTCCATAATATACTTTACCCAGCTGAAAGGTATTTCAGCTCTGAGATGTGTGGTTAAGTTAGTATTTCTAGCTCTGAAGGGTCTAAAGGTAGGCCGAAATTTTACTTCACCGACATAATTTTCGTTAAAATTAAAGTATTCAAACTTACAACAGCCTATCTAGACAAAAGGATTAAATATTAAAAAAAATAAACAAAATTTTATTAAAAATCGCACAAATAGCAAGCAGATCAAAAATATTGCATAAATAATTTTTTGTGCAAGACACTCGTTAAATAAGGACAGTTTACGTCCGTGGTCCCGATACAAATATCTAATTTGTACAAATAAATACATGTTCATCAACAACATAAACAAAAAGTGCAGATCCTTCGTATATCCTAAATATAGCCAATAATGTTTTATTATTGTGATTATGTTTAAGGGCCTAAAAAAATTAACCTTTAAGAAGGGAATTTCTACTACAGTACTTTTCCAAGACAATGTATTTGAAAACATTATCACAATTTCTTCCACAGTTTTCTAAGAAAAACTACAGTTAATCGTAAAGTAGAATTGAATGACTATAATGGGTTACGAAAAGATATCGAATTTGATTAAAGAAACTTGGGAAGGAATATGAGGCTGGTTTTATCAACTCAAAGGAGGTTTTGATCTTTTATGAGTTTTGTATTAATGAATACTTTTCAATCTGCGCTATTCATAAAAGCCTTAAATATTGCCTCAGTCTAAATTACAATATTTGTAACAAAAGAGTGCGTTTACAATACATATATGGACGTACGCAAGAGCGTGTGCTGAAAATTTTTTCAAAATGTTGGGGAAGCAAATTTATAAATTTTTTTCTATTGCTCCAATAAAACATAAAAAAGGCATCTTTCATTGATATTACAAGGCTTGGGCCAAGTAGTAAAAGGATACAATTAATCTCCTTCTCCTTCTATTTAACTTCGATAGTAAAATGTTAACTTTGATTTTTTAACTCATCTTTTTAGTCTTTTTTTCTTTTTTTTACAAAATTGTGTTTTATTGACTCACATGAATAAGCTATATCTCTATGTTTTTATTTCTTTAATTCGTTATAAATTATAGGATTTTTATAGTTTTTATCCTTTTTAAAGATTATAATCTTAAAAAAATTGTTTAATTTATATTTTCTTTGGTGAGGGAGGGACATACCGAGGAAGTTCATGCTAGATCTTCATAAAGTGCGATCGACATGCATGCTTAGCTAGACATCTATGTCTAGGACTAATCAGTTTCAACCAATCCTGCTTCCTCTTTTACGGGCAGCCTTCGTTGGTCCAAGTTAACGACATCTACATATTAACGCTTAGCTGAGCAGGCATGAGAACAGGACTTAAGTCAATTCTTAATTAAAATGAATTAATTGATTCCTTCTTAATTTAAAGTGGCACACTAAACAAAAAAAACTTTAAGGATTTTTTTTTAATATTATCTATTATATTTGCTTTATGGATGTAATTAATTTAGCACATGAACAGTTCAAATGAAGACAAATAAATTTATGAGATTCCCAGAAGATATAGAGTTGACTATTGAGGTTTTTACTTACAAAAAGGTATGAGAGAATTTTTCCTTCTTTTTTTTTTGATAGAATAATCGGTTGAAAGACAGAGGGCCTTAGTCGCCTCTATCATGCACTTTATCGCCTTCCTTTTCTGTGAGTGATGTTTATGATATAGTTAATAAATAATTCAGTTCAATTCAAAAGTCAGTTCATTTTAGTATAAAAGTATACCTTTTTTTTTTAAATCTGGTTTTTGTGTAAAAAAATATCAAAGTTTTATCTTAGCAATATTTCCACCAGAATATTGAAAAAAAAAATAATAATTACCAAGGCACCTAGTATTAAGAATTTTTTTTTCATAAACTGAGATCAGACACTTATTACTACACTAATTTCCTTTGGTAGCGCGGTAGGTTTGATCTCAGCTTGGTAATATGGGACTCAGGAATGGAACCCAACAGTAGCAATACACTATAGGGGCGACGCATGGACCTTAGTAGTATAGAAGCGTCGTTAGTCATATACAGTGAAGGAGATTACTATACTAATTTTGCCAATTGCACTAATTACACCAATTTTGTCTTATTATTACGCTTAAAGAAACAAAACAAGAAACGCCAAACACTAGATGGCGTTGATAATTATTTTTTCTTCGAAACTGGCGCCCTATTCCATACTTATAGGTAACAAATACTATTTAATCTCCACCTTAGATAAATGAATATCATTTCTATATTTTCTTTTTCATCATAAGTCATATTTCGCTTGGAAATTATCTGAAGTTACTAAAACAATTGCGAGCGTAAAATAAAACATGGTGCAAACTTTTATCTTAGAAATATCTGTTATTTTTCTCACTATAGCTCATAGTTTACTTAGATATAATCTAAAGTTTCCAAAAGAAAGTAATCCTATCAGATGCGCGAGATGGCTTTACTAAAATGTTAATTACCAAACGTAAGAATTTCTGAGATACACTATCAAAACTTAGGAGGGTACAAAGACTTCCGTCTTGACTGAGAAGTCATATATCAGCAAAAATAAATCTAACACTAGTAGTAAAAAGTGTCATTTTAAGTGAGTACAGTAAATATGAAATAAGATCACATCGAAAACTACAATTAACTGAGATCGCTTAAGAAATTATACGAATTATGAATAAACAAAAAGACGAACTATTAATAAACAAAGAAAAATAACAGGAAATAACTTCGTTGCAAATAATCATTGCAAAAGCTGAGGTTTCTTAAGTTTCCTCTGTATACATTTAGATGGTACTAAAACAAAAAGAGGAAATTAATCTCACAGACCTTTGGTCTCCCAAAACTATTGAATCTTTCAAGATAGTTTCTTACATTTCGCAAATAAGTTTCAGCAACATCCTACATTTGTGGCTCAACAGAAAAGAATCATCTTAATAAAATAAAAGTAGTGCCATTAGACTCCCTGTTTTACGCTCTTTTCAGATATAACATTCAATTTTCGACAATGCACTCCACCCTCCTTCCTAATGGTCCCAGATAAAGTCTAAGGATACATAAGAAACTGAAGAAAACACCAACCAAAACTGCGATATTGTTGCTTTACATTTTCAAATAATATATTTTAGTTTATCATATTTTTATCTACTGGAATAACTTGGCGGACTGTTTTTCACCGGGTCAAGAATGCAAAAAACAAGTTGAAAAGAAGGCGCGACGCAGCACGAGATATAAAATAAGGGAGATAAATTTTATTAGAGCTATACTAAGACCATCAGGGAGAATTGATTGGATTCTCAAAAACATGAATATAATATTTGGAACGATCGTAAAATAAGAAATCTAATGGTACTAATTTTATTTTAAGATGTTTTCTTCTGTGGAGCCGCTAATCTAGAATGGTTCAGAATTCTCGTATCGTTTTTTCCAAATACCCCCCCCCCCTAATCAAAAAGGATTCCCTTGTATGTGGCACCTAGACTACTAATAAAATGTACATTTCAAAAAAAGTTAATCACAGGCTTTTGGCTAATAAAAGATTCAAATTTTACGAAATTAAAGATTCAGAACCTATTCTAAAACTTGGAATTAGCTGATACAGGTTGCCAGAATATAGCATATTAAAAATTAGAGGAGACCATCTACAACAATTTCACACCACTACTTCGAAGATGCTAGGTAATCAGAATTGTCTGAAAGATAACTGAACTATTCAGTCTTATAGAACTTTGCTTATAGCTAATTCCATAGCTTACACTAGGTGCTAGCACTGTTGGGTTTCGATTTTTTTTCGCAAAATTTAGCCTTACCACAAATATAAAGAGTGAATGGACCTTGTAATTACTCAAATAAATCAAAATATAATTGTTCAGTTATACTTAAAAATCAATGTTTATGTTTGTACAAAAGTTTGTTCCCACATTGTGGTAAAATAGCTGAATAAGGCAAAGAGTAAAAAAGTGTTTAAATTGTGTGGCAAGTAAATCTTTTTTTACAATTTTCTTTCTCAAAGGGTTGGAGCAGTCATTTTAAAAAGTATCATCATGTCTGGCTTCAGAGCACAAAAATAATGGAAGGAATAAAAGCTTAAAAAAATTAGAAAATTACTAAAACTTACTGAATCCTTTTCAGAGAAATCTGAAAGGCTTGAAAGAAAACAGCTTGAAAAAAAAAAAAAAAAACCCTAATGACATGTCAACCGAAGTTCATAAACATAGCTACCAATTTAAAATCCGAAAAACATCCTGATTTCTGTTCATTTTTCATTTTTTTATTTTCTTAGAAACCTCAGGGTGCAATAGCTGGTTTGGGAGGGTTAAACCCAAGCCCTCCTGTTTGCAAGTACGACTGTAAAGTCACAAATGTAATTCTATACTACAGAAAAATAGGAATAATATTGTTCAGGAATGTGTTCATAATTGTTTTTAAAATGCCATTTTTAAAAAGAGCGAAACTAGAATATAAACTCAGTATAAAAATAAAACGTAATACATATAAAGTGAACAATAAAGTCACGTATTTGCATATTTTAGGACCCAAACTTGAAAATTCTGATAAATACTCACCAGTTCTAAAAATTTTTGTTTAACCATTTTTGAAATTCTTAGAACAGCAAAGAATTCCACGAAAAATTCAAGTCAACTGAGAACTAGGGCATAAAGAGTAGATCTCTTATTAGAATAGGGACACATCCCGTTTATATGCACACATATACTTCACGGTACGGTCCTATCGCAAGGATTACTAACTGAAGCACATGCATCCCTGGCAGCGCAAAAGGAAAGACTTCTGGGGACTGGTACTAAAAAGGATCTTTTCAAAGAGGACTAATTTGAAGAAAGTTGGAAGATCCTTGTCTTAGAGCGACATGTCGAGAACAGTGTCTTTAGTAGGCAGATTCTAGATGGCAGTATGGTTTTATAAATATTTTCGGTAACAAAGCTCGGCGATAGAGTGCAAAAGATGACTCTTTGTCATCCAAGTGGCTACTTCCCGATCAGTATATGCCAACAAAGTTTTTCAGGTGGCATGAACATTTCCTCCAGATGCAAAACTGTATTCTAACACTGTTCAACTAGGTGGTCTACAAGGGGGTTATGAAAAGGCAAGACGCCTCAGACTAGGCTGAGATGAGATCATACATATTGGTGTAAAACTATCTGGAAAGTGGCCAGGGCAGAAGCTTTATGTAGGGTGGACGGAGGAGGGATGTTAGCCAGTGTGTCAACGTTAAGTGACTTTGCAATATGATGAGTTTGTAGAGGCACTGTAGCGCGGTTTCCCCCTAGATTTAAAACATACCTGCCTCTATAATTGGTAAGTGTCCCTAAGAAAAAACCCTTTTACAGGGAAACCAGTCTATTTTGAAGCATTCCTGAACCAAAGGTGCAGAACCAACTAATAAGCCAGACTAGCTCAGAAAATAGGACATTATATTTTCATCTCGCGGCCAATGTTAGGCTTTGCACAACTTTGGGCCTTTTTTCCGTCAACAAAAGGTAACAATAAAGGACAATACATTACATTTGGGGTAGAATTTAACTTTCTGGAATAAAAGTCGAGATAAGATTATCCTTTACTTGTAGACAGATAAAGAATTCAATAAAAGTGGGGGGGGGGTCATTTCCCTTTATATATAGTATTATAATCTACAACTACAAACCATAGTGCAAAGGTGTCATTTTGGTATGCCGTAAGTTAATGCTGGAAATATCTTCAATTATGTATTTACTACTATTACTAAAAATGGCGGATACGGTTAAGACATTACAAGTAGAATAGCTAAGGCCCAGGGTCTTTTTTCACAGTTGAAAAAAGTTCGGAACAGTACGAAGAAAAGTCTGCGAACCAAGATTACAATACAAGAAAACAGAGTTGTCATTTTGGTAGCAGCACCTTGAGCTCTAATACAAAAATGTCGTAAGTTAATGCTGGAAATATCTAACTGAAGTATTTACTACTATTACTGAAAATGGTGGATACAGTTAAGATATTACGTAAGCTAAGTTAATGCCGTAAGTTAATGCTGGAAATATAACTGGAAATTTTCGTAAAAAACTATAAGAACCAGGTTTCCCATACATCTGCTAGTTTATATATAGGTCTTCAATGATAATATTTCCATGTCTATGGTAACTAGAGTAAAATATTCCCGACTCAGCAAGCAATTAAAGTTGAATGTCGTCACCAAACTCTTTGATTTTTTTTTAGACATTTCAGAAATGGAACTATTATCATTTTTTTGATGCTAAAGATAAAATTTATTAATGTGACTAAGGTTCGTTTTTGAGGGAGGGGAGTAAAGTCTTAATAGTTTTTTTCTAGTAATTTTTTTTAAACTTATTAAATAGTTATTTATGACTCATAAAATTGTACCCTTCTCCATAATTAATTCCTATTAAGCCTCACTGGTCATCATTGGTGTTTGTCTGAAAATAATCTCTGTCCTAAGCTGAAAATTCATCTGGACGTCCCAAAATATTCATTTTAAATAACGACGAAGACCACACTGCCTTTCCATCACAAACACCAAAAACAAGAAGAACAATGGGAATTTCTCAAGACAGTGGGAAACACTGTCTTGAGAAATTCCCTATTGTTCTTCTTGTTTTTGGTATCAATATTCATTCTGTTTTCATTGGCCTCAAAAAACCCCATTCTCAATCTGTATTTCTTTAACTTTACTTTTTTTTCGTTTATGAATCCATTATAAAGATAAAATAAAGTAAAAAAGAGGTATTGACATTACAAATACTGTGTCATTTTCGTTTAAAATGACCATTTTTCAACAACCAAAATGAGTGAATTGGCTTTAATGAATGAGCTCAGCCCAGTGTGGTAGGTCTTTGCCAGTTTAAAAGGGCAGTATCAACACGAAGAAGAAATACGATTATAAGAGGCATATATATCAACCAGCCCGCTGACTGACCAGCATTTTTTTTTAACAAGGGGAGGGGAGCATATTTACGACATTTTCAACTTTAACATACAACACATATTTGTTTGCATTTTTTTTACGTCGCGAGTCATGCTGCTAATCCATCCCCACAAATAACGTCACTGGCGTGAATCTGCAAATTTAGAATTTCCTTTTAAGTTTCCCCATTAACTTTTCCAAATAAAGGTTAACATCAAAGGGAAACCATTGAAATTGAAACTTTTATGGCTTTGGAAGTAATTCCAACTGCGTACCGTTACTATCACCTACTTTATTTGCACGTGGCAACACTACTACCAGAAATACATTCCATAAAATAATCAAATCGCTCCAAAGGCTCCTCAGTGCTAGCAAAATAGAAATTGCATTCTTAATAGTGAACATGGATATATCACTCCCGTATCCATCCCACAGATAAACTCTAATACAAAAGTATGGAATATTTACCAAAACCAGATGCAGTAACTTATAAAGACTTGTTACGGGCAGGCTCTGTTCTTCTTTCGCAAAATCTGAAAGGCTTAGGTTATACAATGCGACAGTAGGTAGTATGAAATTAATGCAAGCAAAACCTAGTACAGTGTTTTCAAACCAAAACGGCAACGTAATTCTAGACAGTGAAAGAATAAGTATTGTCAAAAAGTCAACCGAGTCCATTATTTCAAAGGCCACACTTTTACATAGATTCAATATAAACTGTGACCTAAATGTATTAATGTTTGCATCATGATGACCAGCTACAAGGAGAATAAAAATGACTGATGATGATGCTATTGATACTTTGAGAAGTTGAGGTCCGAAAACATCTGTGGGCTGGATTATATTTGGTATTTCAGCTTTGAACATAACAGCTACTTTCGTAACCAAAATGATTGAGTAGAGAAGCCAAGACGTGTATACCATAGGTAGAGCACCGGTATATTTCTTAGAGGGGACTAATGATGAATGCGATGCCTGTTAAAAAGAAAAAAAAAAACATGGTGAATTTTGACAAAAAAAATATTTGTGAATTTGGTGAAAACTGGCAAATGCTTGTAAATAAACTGGTAAACTTGTACACACTACTTGATTGTTATATCAGCAATAACACACTGACGGGTAATTGGAGAAAAACTCGGTTTACAATAAGGATAGCCGTTTGTTGATAATTTACTAAATCAATTATCTGGCCCACATACTGATTGGATTCACTCAACCGGTTGTGACACCTTTGAAGCACAATAAGCAAGGTTTCTAACCTAATTCACTTCCAAAATCATTTCGTATCCTTACCAGGCTACCTAAAAGAACACGTACGATATTTCTGTCAAGGCCATATCTGATCCCACAAGAAAAAAGTAAACTTCCAAATCGTATTCTTTTATTTCATTGATTTATTTATCAATTCATTTATTTACCAAGGTTTTGATAAACATTTTTTATTTTTACCCTAGGTGTTTAGGAAACAAGTTGAGTTCATTTAATGTGATACAGTACCTTATATAATATGTCGATCTCATCCATTATAGACCTTTTCACTTTGTATGCCCAAACTATGCAGAACTGATTGAGCAGTCTTACTGCAACTTGTAAAGCTTGGATAAGAGACCTGAATTATGACAGAAAACTAAAAAGCGACACCTACTTTCCTGGAAGCCTTGAAGAAACCCTTTAACTTCTCCCGTTTTTGCGAGAGACAAAAATATTCAGAATTAATGAAACTCACATCATTAGTAAGTCTGAATTTGTTTTTTTCAAATGAATGGAATATATTTATTAAATTTCAGGAAAGGGTAGTTCCTTAGAAAATATTAGTATGCCTGTTAGGAATACACTAAAAATCAGCTTAATTATCATTTAAGCAATTTGGCCACTTTGGAGGTTGTCTGTGGTGTCACCCGCATTGGATTGACAAGCTCACCGACAAAAGGGGCGTCAAATTTCACAGTTTTTTCATTCTACAGTCAAACCACAAATTTCCAAAAGCTCTCAATGATGGCCAATCACCTGGGAGAATCCGCTAATGTACGCTTTGTTTCTGGGACAGACAGCGAACGCTGAAGCTCACAAAACGGTTTTTAAGGTATCATATCACCTTAAACGACCGCGTATAACAGTAAGCTTAAACGACCTTAAAGGACCGCGTATAACAGTAAGCTTAAACGACCTTAAAGGACCGCGTATAACAGTAAGCTTAAACGACCGCGTATAACAGTAAGCTTAAACGACCTTAAACGACCGCGTATAACAGTAAGCTTTCACCTCTAAGTGAAGCAGTCATTCTCCATTTTAAAGATTTGAGGATTGATGTTGGTGAGAAAGAAGAGTTCGTTCCTAGACTTAACTCACACTAGGTTTCACCTACACATATTTGCCCTCCTTGAAGAGATAAAGATGAAATCTTGATTCATGGGCTGGGGGATAGGAGAATTTAAAAACACTTCTCCTAAACACCCAATGACAATGAGATTCTAGTAATATCAAAATTCTGCTAGTGCTAATTTAAGCCAATCAGGCTTATTATAGAATTTTCTGACTGACCAATAAAAATCTGATTGGCTCAAATTAGCAAAATTTCATTGTGAATGGGCCTTAAAATGTACACAGTGATCCTAGTGAGTAACAATTTAGCTCAAATAACAGCTTATATAGCGTGGTGGCAGGAGTTTGTGCTGGCATGCAGACTAAATGGCCAAACCACTGTAAGATTGGGACGGTAAGCAAACAGGAGTTGGGGTCTAATTTCTTAGTGGCAGCAGTCGGGTGTTCAAGACATAGTCTCACTATGTAACCCCTTCGATTCGTCTCAAGATCTTTGGTTGGATCACATTTGGATGTGACCACATCCAAATGGACACACATCCATTTGGATGTGTCACATTGGACGTCTCAAGATCAAAACATTTGGTTGGGCATTACAGATAGAAGCAGCAGTCGGTCAGCAGCGTAGAGAAAGACTTGAAAGAGAAAGTCTCGTTTTTTTTTGGCTGACGTTGAGCTGAAAATGAGGTCTTTCGGATTGGGTTTATATATATATATATATATATATATATATATATATATATATATATATATATATATATATATATATATATATATATATATATATATATATATATATATATATATATATATATATATATATATATATATATATATATATATATATATATATATATATATATATCATTTCCCTCAAAATCAAGGAGTATATAAAAAACAATATGCTTAAAAACGTAACTTAATAAAATACGTGAAAAAAAACAAAACAAACATTGTTTATATTCTGGAAAAAAGGTAATTGTTATGCACACAAAGAACATTTTTAGACTTACGATAGAAATTATCGATCTTAATCGTAGCTAATTACAACGGCTCTTTGATTTTAAACCTCAAAATTAATAACCTATAATATTTAAACATACCAAAACGAATTGAAGAAAAATCACGAATTGAAGAAAAATCACAACAAGCTGGAAGGCAAATGCATTAAAAAGAGAACCTAAAATATTGCGACGACAGATACTATATAGCCATATTATTGACCGAAACACCTATTTAGTTTTTTCTTAAATACTTAAAATTAACTTTGAGCATTTATACAATCAGTATAGAATTATATTTATTTTTACCATAATGTCTAGAAGTTTTTCTTCCAAATTAGAATTGAGGTTTAAACCACCATTAGTACCTTGTGGTACTTTAAGCTTCATTCTTTATTGTTGAACTTTTACTTTCTAATTCAGTTTACTATAAAAAACATACAATTTAGACTTACCTTTTTCTGATCTCTTAGAGCACCTGGCCTTTTAACTTTCAGGCTTAAAGGATCTTCACCCATTGACTCAGATACAGATGACAGACTAATTACATCATGAGGTTGTCCATTTTCATTATTGGCTCTATTCTTCAGCCTCTCTAGCATTTCTTGATTCTTTTTTTTCCTTCTTTTATTCTTCAAGTACTTATAGGACCAGAACATAGCCAGTGCAAAAGCAACAAATATGACAAAGTCGCCAAGGAACCAGAAATATAGTGCAAGTTCACCATCTGAATATTTGAGTATGTAATAGTTGAGAAGTCCCACTTGACAAAGGTAAACAAAAAACAAAAGGATTGTGTCTCCAATATGAAATGCCAAATGCCAGTCTATTAAAGACTTCATGTCCATTTGTCAAAAACCTGAAAAAAGGGAACTTTTCTGAAAAAAGAAAAGTATAGATCTGTAAAATAATTAGTAACCACTTTTAGATAGTTAACTATTTGTTTATTTTTTTGGAAGAAAAAAAAAACATTTATTCATTAACAGAATAAACTTACAAGAATAAAATATATAAAAATATATAAATGTAATAATATTCTTCATAATAAATGTAATAAAGAATAATACACAATACGTAAGAATAAGTGTAATAAAATTCATAAACAAAATTATGAATAAAAATTTTGCCAAAAATTGAAACTATAGACCTGTAAAATATTCAGTGACCACTTTTAGATGATTAGCTATTTTATAATCTTTTGAAGAAGAAACAGCTTTTATCATAAATAGAATAAGTGTACAAGAGTAAAAAAATATAAAATCATGTAAGAACAAGAGCTAAGAGTTCATATGGCACTTGTGACGAGGCGAGAAGAGCTAAGAGCCAAGAGATCATATGGTATGAGCTATAACAAAATTCTATGAATCAATAGATTGATTTAAAAACGAAAATAAGAGGCTTAATGCCAGTCAGGATTTAAAATAAGAGCTCTGAGTCACGATGTCCTTCTAAATATCAAAATTCATTAAGATCCGACACCCACTCGTAAGTTATAAATACTTAATTTTTTCTAATTTTTCCTCTCCCTTTAGCCCCCAAGATGATCGAATCTGGGAAAACGACTTTATCAAGTCAAATTGTGCAGCTCCCTGACACGCCTACCAATTTTCATCGTCCTAGCACGTCCAGAAGCACCAAACTCGCCAAATCACTGAACCCCTCCCCCCAACTTCTCCCAAGAGAGCGAATCCAGTACGATTCTGTCAATAACGTATCAAGGGCATTTGTTTATTCTATCCACAAAGCTTCATCCCGATTCCTCCACTCCACGTGTTTTTCCAAGATTTCCCCCTCCAACTCCCCCCAATGTCAAAAGATCTGGTCGGGATTTGAAATAAGTGCTCTGAGACATGGATTCCTTCTAAAAAATCAAATTTCATTAAGATCCGATCATCTATTCATAAGATAAAAATACCCCAATTTTCACGTTTTCCAAGAATTCCGGTTCCCCCCTCCAACTCCCCCCAATGTCACAGGATTTGGTCGGGATTTAAAATTAGAACTTTAAAGCACAAGATCCTTCTAAATATCAAATTTCATTAAGATCTGGACACCCTTTCATAGGTTACAAATACCTCAATTTTCAAAATTAACCCCCCCCCCAATTCCACCAAAGAGAGCAGATCCGGTCCTGTTATGCCAGTCACGTATCTTAGACAGGTTTCTATTCTTCCCATCCAGTTTCATCCTGATCTCACCGCTTTAAGTATTTTCTAAGATTTCCGGTCCCCCCAACTGCCCCCCCCCAATTACGCTTGATTCGGTTGAGATTTAAAATAAGAGATCTGAGTTACGAGGATCTTTTAAATATGAAGTTTCATGAAGATCCGATCACTCCTTCGTAAGTTAAAAATACATAATTTTTTCTTATTTTTCAGAATTAGCCCCCCCCCCCAATAGAGCGGATCCGTTCCAATTATTTAAATCACGTATGTAAGACTTCTGCTTATTTTTTCCAACAAGTTTCATCCCGATCCCTCCAATCTAAGCGTTTTCCATGATTTTAGGTTCCCCCGCCCCAAACTTCCCCCCAATGGCACCAGATCAGGTCAGGATTTAAAAAAAGAGCTTTGAGAGACGATATTCTTCTAAATATCAAATTTCATTGAGATCCGATCACCCGTTCGTAAGTTAAAAATACCTCATTTTTTTTCAAATTTTTCAGAATTAACCCCTCCCCCAACTACCCCAAAGAGAGCGGATCCATTCCAGTTATGTCAATCATGTATCTAGGACTTGTGCTTATCTTTCCCACCAAGATTCATCCCGGTCCCTCCACTCTAAGTGTTTTCCAAGTTTTAGGTTCCCCCTCCCCAACTCCCCCCAATGTCACCAGATCCGGTCGGGATTTAAAAATAAAAGCTCTGAGACACGATATCCTTCTAAATATCAAATTTAATTGAGATCCGATCACCTGTTCGTAAGTTAAAAATACCTCATTTTTTCTATTTTTTCAGAAATAACCCCCCCAACTACCACAAAGAGAGCGGATCCGTTCCGTTTATGTCAATCATGTATCTAGGACTTGTGTTTATTTTTCCCACCAAGTTTCATCCCAACCCCTCCACTCTAAGTGTTTCCCAAGTTTTAGGTTTCCCCCTCCCAAATCCCCCCCAATGTCACCAGATCCAGTCGGGATTTAAAATGAGAGCTCTAAGATACGATATCCTTCTAAACATCAAATTTCATTGAGATCCGATCACCCGTTCGTAACTTAAAAATACCTCATTTTTTCTAATTTTTCAGAATTACCCCCCCCCCCCCTAGCTTCCCCAAAGAGAGCGGATCCGTTCCAATTATGTCAATCATGTATCTGGGACTTGTGCTTATTTTTCCCATCAAGTTTCATCCCGATCCCTCCACTCTAAGTGTTTTCCAAGATTTTAGGTTTCCCCCCTTCAACTCCCCCCAATGTCATCAGATCCGGTCGGGATTTAAAATAAGAGCTTTGAGACACAATATCATTCCAAACATCAAATTTCATTAAGATCCCATCACCCGCTCATAAGTTAAAAATACTTCATTTTTTCTATTTTTCCGAATTAACCGGCCCCCCACTCCCCCCCCATATGGTCAAATCGGGAAAATGACTATTTCTAATTTAATCTGGTCCGGTCCCTGATACGCTTGCCAAATTTCATCGTCCTAGCTTACCTGAAGTGCCTAAAGTAGCAAAACCGGGACCGACAGACTGACAGACAGACCGACAGACTGACAGACCAACAGAATTTGCGATTGCTATATGTCACTTGGTTAATACCAAGTGCCATAATAAAAATTTATAAGGATAGTAATGAACAAATAATGTCGTCAAAAAACGAAAGCATAGAGTTACAAAATAATTAGAGACCATTTTTAGATAAATAACCATTTTTTAGTATTTATCAATAAACCGAATCAATCAATCAATACATTCACAAACAAAAAATACTTGCCTCCCTTATAAGACTCTATTGCCAGAAAAAAAAACAGGGAAGAAACAAAAATGAAGCAAATAAATAAAAATAAAACCTTTTTCAAGATAATACATTCCCAACTTTAAGAGACTCAACACAAGAGAAAAAATAATTATAAAAAAAAACAAACAACGAACAAACAATACTACGCCTTAAAAATCCTCAAACCCCCAAACTCTTCAGGGGACTACCACATAAACTAAAATTACTTCAATTTCATATTTGAAACCAAGCCACAGGAAATGCTGCACACGAGTCAAACACCCCTCACAACAACAATTTCTAACCTGGCCCAGAGTTGTCGCTCTGATTACTAATAATAAACAAGAGCCAAGAGCTCATATGGCACTTGTGACGAGGTCAGAACCTAAAATTAAACTCGGTACTAGAGTTTTCGATTTTGCTGATCTTTGTATATTGGCAATTATTAGAAAGATATACTTGCAAATACAGTGTTCCTTTATTTTCTTCTTGTTCGGTATTGTAACGTTTATCCCACCAAGCTTCATCCCGATCTCCCCCTCCAAGCGTTTTCCAAGATTTCCGGTTTCCCCCTCCAACTTCCCCCAATGTTACAGATCCGGTTGGGATTTAAATTAAGAGCTCTGAGACACAAAGTCCTTCTAAATATAAAATTTCATTAAGATCCATTAACCCTTTTGTAAATTAAAAATAACTCATTTTTCCAATTTTTCCCAATTAACCGTCCTTCCATCCCCCCCCCAGATGGTCGAATCGAGGAAGCGACTAATTCTAATTTGATTTGGTCCAGTCCCTCATATGCCTACCAACTTCCAGCGATCTCTATATTGATCACGTATCTAGTTGCGGATCTTCATGTAAAAATTGGGGTGGTCCAGGATTTGAGCCTGAGACCTCTCGCGCCCTGAGCGAGAATTATACCCCTAGACCAGCAAGCCACACTTGAGAACAATCATTTGTCTTATGAGCAAATAAAATTTTTCTCAACTATCTCGTTCGCTCGCCCCCCCCCCCCCCCCTAGATGGTCGCATCGGAGTAGAGACTATTTTTAATTTAATCTGGTCTGGTCCCTGATACACCTACCAACTTCCATCGTCCTAGCTTATATGGAAGTGTTCGAACTAGCAAAACCAGGACCGACAGACAGACAGACGGATAGAAAATGCGATCGCTATATGTCACTAGATAAATACCAAGTGCCATTAAAAAGGTAATAAATAAAAAAAGTAGTAAAAATAAGTCATCCAGACATAAAAATAATTTCTTAAAATTCTTTTGAAAGTACCAAACGAGTGACCTCCTGAGCCAAAACATAAGTGAAAAAAACGCACTATATCATGAAAATACAACCAAACCTCAAGACTTTCAAGATTAAGCCAGCCTAATCAGCAAATACTTAATGAAACATATTGTAATTCAAAACTAAATCAGAAAAAAATATACGTTGAGAAAGAAGTCAACACTCAAAAATTAATAATGTATATAGTAGACAAACAATATTATCAAGTGTTGTCTCCTCAAGGATAATTAAACAAATTAGTAATATTACAGTTGGGCAGTTCTTTCGAAGGAAACAAGTCAATAAAACGAAAAAAGTACCATTAGATTCCTTGTTCTTTCCATGTATTATAGTCAACTTTGTGACAATACACCTTACACACCCCTGATGGTCCCATATAAAGCCCTCATAGTATATTTCTCCGTTAACTGAATCTCGTAACGTCATGGGTTCTATGTTAAAATGGGTTTCTGCATTCTTGACTTGATGAAGTCAAGTTTTGCCCAAATAATAAGAATAGACTTATGAATATTAAATTATTTTAACAAGCTGATAACAAGGGAAGGAAACACGGCAATCTGTTTAATGAAAACATATTGGCATATTATAAAGCAAGAATTTCGTTGTTATACTGTTTCCTTCAGATTTTTGAATAGCCTAGGGAGATTTTTGAATATTTGCGAAGACCATAAAATATGGAGTCTAATACTACTATTCTTTTTAAATTAGTATGTTTCCTTCAGAAGAGCCACCCAACTACAAATTTTTACAAAAACAAACCTGTCAATCATTTTTTTCTTAGAATCAAAACAATAATATCAAATTCTTGGAGGAGGGGGGGGGTGTAAATATGCATTTTTATCCCACAGATTTTCAAATTCTCTTGGAGAGGAGGTCATTGGACTGCACTTAAAACAAAATCCTATCCCATGGTGCAGAGGCGTTTATTTTATTATTACTAAACAAAGTCAGACTTATATCCACTTTTAAGTTGTCATCTAAGAATTCTGTAGGATATGTCCTCGACAAATATATGATACAACATGGAATTCTAGCATAGGACAAAGGCCAGCAACTCATATAATCATAGTTTGCTAGTAAAAATGTCACAATCCTAGATGCAAAAGCTTACCACCAGCTTCAAATCTTTGAAAGCCTTAAAAAAACCGTTGTTTGAGCACTTTCCTCCAAAGAGCATTGATTCCAACTAACTGATACAAAGAGCTATACATAGAAGAAACAGACAGTATTGTTAGACATGGCTTAGGAACAACAGTTGCGTCAACTTCAATGACATTTTTATCAATATTTTTTTTTGTAGAAATTAACAAATAAAGTCGATCCAAAAAAGAGCCTGTATCTCAGCTTCAGTAGAAATTTTCCAGAAAAGTGATTAGAAACCGTTCTTTCTAGCCAACTAAATAGTATGTACAAGAAATAAAACAATGATACGAGAGCAAATTTTTAGGGATACTGAAATGTCAGATTCATGTAGATTATAGAATTAGTTCTTTATTTTCTGAGACTAAACTTTAATTATACCCTAAAGTAAACTAAAATATATTCAACTGCAATCCAATTTATAAGTGATATGAGGGGAGATTTCTTTCCAGAAATCTTATTATTGAATAATCCACCAGAAGGAGTCACCAAAACCTCATTCTTTTTGCACAATCACTTTGTATATGGCTACCATTGATTTTATAGTGGCACTTCGTAACTGAATTGACTGAATGTTAGACGATGGTTGAAAAAAATTGAGGATTTTCACATTTTTAAAGACCTTTTGCCTATTCTGTTTTTGTTTTTTTTTTAAGAAGAGTACTAAAATCAAACTAAAAAACAAATCTTTTTTATGTAACCTGGGGCTATATCTAAGAATTACTGAGGAGAGCTGGAATGGAATTACCTCATTAAGCCAGAACATGGCTTGAGACTAGAATCAATTTTCCATTATAATGCCTTGATATAGTCCTCAACTAGTCTTGCATCCATAAGTTTGCACATTATGAACTAACTGCTGATGGCAAATAGGGATAACAGTCTAGTCTCCCCTCCCCCTCTCGCTTGTTCAGGACAAGACGTAACTACAATTTTAGTTCATTCTATTCACAAAATTGCTATTTACTGGATTACCAGAATCACTTTCAATTTAACTATGTCCCAGCCTTCCCCCACCCCCAAGTCATGTTATTGCCCTAGCTTATCCAGGGACAGATCCTAGGGGGCTGCCCCCCACGAGATTTTTCTGGCGCCTGCATTCCCATTCCATTCTTTTTTTTCCTCTTTTTTTTCAGTAGACTTGTCAATTTGGTTAATTTTTTGTAGCTTATTTACCCAAGTAACAACAAAAAACTAAGCTTCCTATGAACGTAAAGAGCAAAGTTGAAACTTAAAATGAACAAAATTAGTTATCTTCAGCCAGTTCAGTATATATTTGCAAAATTGGCATAAAGATCTTTGATTACTGCTAGCTTTCCCCTATTTTGTGAATATGGAAATTCATGTTTTGATGAACCAGTTTTTCTTTGTGTTACTAGATGAATGTCCAATAAAACCAAAAGTTATGGCTATTTGTCAATTCACAATCTGACATTAGATTGAAAAGTAGCTTTGTAGCTAAAAGTTCAAAATAGAAGAATGGTTGACAAGATGCTCAAAAAAGAAATATTACCAGATTCATGTATTAACAGATTGTGTAATTGACCTCTTGTATAGCAGTGTCTTGAATCTTTGGTAAAGAAGGGGTTATTTGGTTATGCATTATGCTAGTAGGTCAGTATCAGGTTACCACTACAATTTATTTGCACCTGCAAGCACTATAATCTCTTGCTCCCCAAGAGATCTTGTAGGACAGCTATACACCTTGTGGCATGCCTTTGAACTCCCTTAATTAGGCTAGTATCAATCTTATTAGAAGGGATGGTTAAAAATATATTGAAGTCCACAGCAGGTCTGACTCTAGCCTTAAAAAAACTATACAAGAGCAACTAGTTATGGTGCAGTTCAAAAGACCAAGACTTTAATTAGCTCCTGAGACTGCTTGTTGCCAGTGGCAGAGGAATTTCAGTGATTCATCTATCAGCATTCCTAGATCTCTTTCTTAGGGACTGGTCATTAGTACTGAGCTTGAAAGTAAGTTATGATTGGTCATAGTGTACTGGTGACAGGGATTGCTACTACCAAAGTGAATGAGATGGCACTTTGATATGTTGAACTCAGGTAGCCAATCTTGAAACTATATTTGGATTTTAAGAAGATTACACTACAAACTTTTTTGATTTGCAGGTTTGAACAGCTTGGAGTCTCCAGCATAAAAAGCAATGTTTTTTTCTATTCTGTTCACTATATTGCTGATATATGAGGAATAAAATAGGACCCAAAAATTGCCTTGGGGGACTCTATTTACAACATCAAGTGGCCCAGAGAAAACCTTGTCAGGATTGGCTATGAAGAGTTGAACCTATTAATTAGATTATAATGTTCCCTTCCATTACTATCCACATTGTTAACAATTTAAAATAAAATTTTATCCATAAGTCCATTGTAGCACAACACTGAATTCCATTGAGTCTAGACTAGAGCTTATCCATTATACAACACATAAAAGATGAAAAACAACAAATAAATATATTAATAGGGATTTATGGGACCATCAGGCCATGGGATGCATTGTCAGAAATGCAAACATGATATTTGAAAGAGACAAAAAAAAAGGTACCTAATGGTATTACTTATATATTTAATAACCTTTCATAATCTTTGTGCTATAAACAAGAAACCTGAAGAAAAAGATTTACTGCTCAACTAAGTGTTTGTATCTCATACTGCTGCTCAATCCATATTTATAAGATTTGAAAATCTACTTCTTAAATTGGGTCTAGGGGCAGAATCTTTGATATGGCTTGGAATACTGCTGAAATATTAAATATAGGACTAGCATTTTCAAAACTTAGGGCCAAAGAAAAAGAGACTGAAAACCTTGAATTAAAGTAAATTGTTTTAGATAAAATTTAGATAACCTAGCAATAACTAATAATAATCTATTTTTAACCTACTATATATAGAAGAATAATTAGTGTAAAGAAATGAAAAGAGACCAAAATCCAACAAAACAGTTGACCAGAACAAAATCATTGAATAAAACCATGAAATAGCCTAGCTGACACTTTGTTTTAGCAACCCTAGATAATTCCCCATGAGGCACAGCCAGTTTTGTTGTTGTATCTGCAATAGCTATTAACTGTATTAAGATCAAGAGGTTTGGCAGTTTTTATGCCATAAGAGCTTACTTGTTAATAAAGTACTATTCTATTCTAACACTAAGGATATAAACAGAGATTTATCAGAACTTAGCTTCACTATTGAATCATCTAGGCTATAAGCTTTACCATCTTCTAAGCCATTGAAAAAGGAAAGGTTAGGTGTTGGCTTGAAGCTTCATAGTGCTTCCAATAAGCATTGCTAGTGAAATTCGAACTTCGAATATTTTGAAGTCAAACAAAAGAGATCTAGATTAGCAGAAAAACTGAAACAAGTTCAGCAAAAACACTATTCTTGTAATAGCCTTTAACTAACATTTACTTCTAAGTCGACTCTCTACAAACTCTCTCTACAAATATTTAGACTAAATCTCTACAAATATTTATCATCAAAACAGGTATGTAGTGCCACTGTTGCCAGGTACCACCTTCAAGCTTATTTTCCACCTCTAGTTCCAAGCTCATCTTCAGTTTTACTCTTTTTTTTTGTCTTTCATTTTTATTACCTAATTTATAATTACGATTATAACGACAACTTTGATGATGATTATTATATTATTTGTTACTATGACTTAGAGTAATATCTAACCTGTACAAGTCTTTGTGATATGTCATTTATATCTTACAACTATATATTATTTGTTACTATGACTTAGAGTAATATCTAACCTGTACAAGTCTTTGTGATATGTCATTTATATCTTACTCCCCTGGTTCATATTATTGACCTACCAATAAAGTGAATATACCACTTGATGCCTTGTTTTATGCTCTTTATTAATATAATAATCATTTCTATTGCAAATTCAAATTTAAGCACTTTTTGACATAACCTAAATTAACTTTATTCTATATATAATTTTGGCACTGGGACAATGTAGTATTATTTTGTCAAAAACAACCAAAACAGCATTGGGAAAATGTAGTTTTATTTTTGGAAAACAACCAACAACTCAAACTTTGGTGAAATTCTAGTTAATTGACTTGTTACTATCTTGGAAAGGGTTTAGGTTAGGAAAATGAAACTTTCAGGGAAGGGTTTAAAGGCTAAAGTATGTCCTGGAAAGGTATTTTGGAGTACCCACCTCCACTCCTTCTCCCTCTAGAGGGCCCTGAAATTTGCTTACATGACAGGTTGACCTATTCAAATTTTGACAAAACAACATTTTACCTTAATTTTCAGTTACTAGTTGCTTTTTTTCTGCCTTTAGTTCTGAAAATGCAATTCCTGTTATTTGGGTAGAATTTTAAGCCATATCAATGTTTTTTTTTAATTTAGGAAATGTATGTGCATATCTTTAAAACCTTATAAAATGGAATTGAGCAAAGTTATGAAGCTGAAAACAATTTTGTTGTACTTTGATTAAGCAGAAGATCTATTTTGCAAGGTTTTGCTTTTATAACACACATATTTCTAAATGTCATCAAAGGTCAGGGCCCTCTAGTGGGAGAAGGAGTGGAGGTAGTTACTTCAAAATACCTCCCTGGCACATACTTTAGTCTGTAGATTCATCCCTGAAAGTTTCATTTTCCTAACCTAAACCCTTTCTGAGATAGCAAGAAGTCAATTAACTAGAATTTTACCCATACTTTAATTGGAATTTCATTATTTTTAAGAGCTCAAAAAGTGCTTAAATTTGAATTAACAATAGAAGCAATTGTTATATTTGTAAATAGCATAAAAAAAGGCATCGAGGAGTATGTTCACTTTATTAGTAAGTCAATAGTACGAACTGTCATACATTTACCATGCTTCCCAGGTAGGCCTAGGTCTATATTTTACACCCTGAATTCATTTTTGAAAGTTTCATTCACCTAGGTCAGTTACTTTCCAAAATAGAAAGAACTGAACTAGAGCTTTACCTCTCTAGGCTTAAAATGGCAATAGTTTAGAATTACCACCCTTCTAAAGGAAAAATCATAATGAAATAAATATTGTAGCCTACCTTTAGGCTAGATTTCTTATTTTATGCTGGTTCTATATTTCGGTCAATTTCCTGAAAAGCCCCCTTACCCCCGAAGATTCTAGACATAGACTTGATCACTGAATGTTACCATGCTTCATAGAATACTTAATTTAAATGGATTTTTTTTCTGTAGTTTTTACTACTTTATTATTTAGGCTACTAACCTTGTCACGTGCAGTTTAAATTCATGACATATATTGTATACAGCGCTGCCGATTTTCGGAGTGAAAGTGTAAAAGTTAGTAAAGAGGGACTTTAGTCTGTGTAGAAATTTCTGGGATCTAAAAATTTGGCTGCCAAGAAAGAAATTCCCTCATGATACCATTACAACTATAAGATCCGTAGAAAATGCACTGATTAGTGTGGAGGTAACTGTACGATTTTTCATGTAGATTGATCAAGTTTCAGTGAATATAAACTTTTTTTGATTACTTTATTTGCTAAAACATGAACGTACCAATTGACGCGACTCCACCCCCTAATATAGCCCTAGGCTATATTCAAAAATTTGCAAGTTTCGTGGGCTTGCAGTATTTCTAGGGCTTATGCCTTATAAATAATTATTCATAACGTTGAATAAATTCGGTCTATAAATAAACAATAAAGGCTAGTTTACGGTTTAAAACTATATCTGACCACATTTTTGTGGGGAGGTGCATTTAAGAGGGTTGTGAAGGTCGTCTTTTTTATAATTTATTTTTTAAATAAGAACTGAAAAAAATATTTTTAATGGAAACAACGAAAGATAGATTTCTGAAAATCAGTGGGGAGAAAAAAAAACAGAATTTAATATTTTTATTAATTGTTCTATATCCTCAAATTTTGATACAAAACTATGTATCTTCAGCTTAGAATCACAAAGAACCATAATTATTGCTAGCATTATAGTATTTATACTTGTAGATATAAATATAATAGAGATAATGTTCTCCCATTCCAAAATTTTTAACTCAAATCTATTAGCAAAATCGTGCGGCTTTTCGATTGGTTTTGAGCAACATGTATTAGGAAAACTAAGCAGTGACGAAAATCTCCTCCAGAAGTGAAAACTTTCCCTCCAACTACCAAGTTTGGATTTGCAATAGGTCTCAAAAAATAATACATGTTTTGAAAACCATATTAAGCATCAATACTGTCTCGTTCATTAGGAAAACATTGCTGGGCTCATTCTATAGCTTTTTTGAACCAATTTTTAGGCTGGAAATTGGATTTCATGAAAGTGAAACTTTGAAGCCGACTATCTTGTGTGCTGTTTGTCTAAAAGGTGATGAAATTGATATGATTCCAGTAAACACTCTACTTTTTAATTTGTGGTTTTAACCACAAAGAATTTAATACAAGGTCATATGCAAGAAACTTTTATTTATTACTCCACCCATAGCCTAAATTTTAACCATCTGCTAAAATCAGATTTAACTTGGGTGCAATAGTATGGTAGGGCTGCTTGATTACTGCATCCCGAGATATATTATTTTGCCCTGCATGCAGAATAAAATTTTCTGCCAACCGATTTTTGAATATTTTCCTAAGATGTTTTGTATCTGCAGGATCTCCAAACACAAGAATCTGAGTGAAGAGTATTTGTATTCCAGAAAACATTATTAACAGTGCTGTTTCTTCTTTGCGGTCTATCCACTGTTTATTGTTGAAGGCGAAGCCTTTAACTAGGCATGGTTTTTAAATATTGCATAATGAGTGTTGTTCACAGCAAGGACATCTTCAAAACTTGTTACATGCTGCACTTGAGAGAGAAGTGTTCGCAAATGCAATTCTGGATTAGCTTACCTACTTAATTTGTGAATTTGACCAATGACAGGCAATGAACGGATTCATGGTTCCTATGTGGAAGTTTTCTGATTCCATTTAAAGTTTTTGGACATTTTCCAAATAATAGTAATATTTCTTGCTCGTTTGAAGTTCCCCCGAAGCCAGCTTATGGCAAAACAACATTGGACCCTGTAGTCCAATATATACCAAATCTACTTGGACTTGGCCATTATACCGCATTTGGCATTGTCCAGCCAAATGGATATTCAAACGTTGAAAGATATGATTCAGTCTTTGGATATCGTGGCCAAATAATCGCCAGCATGCTTCCGTTGGTGTAATACAGTGTCCTTCCGCATAGGTGTCTATTTTACTACAAACGAAAGCCGTATATGCAAACCGATCCATTTGGAAACAGTGGAGGTGGTAATACAATTCAATCATACATGTAGCATTCTCCAATTGAATCATTTTGTTTGTTATTCTTTCTTCTGTAAAATGGAGGGCTTTGCAGTTAATAAATACAACGTTGAAGGGACCTGATGACTTGTAATTAGAGCTTGTGTAGTTAACGGTATCTTCGTATGTTTTTATTGGGTTTAGTGCCATGGGTTGCTGCTGTAATTGTTTCGGTTTTATTGTAACCCAAGTTTTTTTTTGTGCTTTACTTTTATTTTTGATTCGTTGTGATTCCCATTGTCGCATGTATTCTAACCGCATGTTTGCCTGTGTAATTTTTGTTTTTGAGTCGTTGTGATTATCGCCTATATTTGTCTTCAAAACAAAATTTTTTTTGTTCTTTTATAATTTCTAAACTTGGAAATTTATCAAACATAATTTTTTTTTGTTATTCCCTCCTCCTCCTCCTGAAAAAAATCCTATGTAAATGCCTCCTGCAAGGTGTAAATAAATAATGAAAAATATCTACAGCTAGCTATTTTCTCCAGGTTCACAATTTGATACAGCTTTGTCTGTTCAAAATTGATACTAGCTCACATGGTATTATGCTACAGCTTGTCATCTTGTAAATCGTAAAGCTATCAAAAAGTTGGGCTGTGAAAACCTCTTTTTTCCCAATATCTAAGCAAGCAATAAAAAACACGTCTTAGGGTTAGTTATTTAACACGTCTTAGGATTAGTTTTAACCAATATAACCTCCGGGTTATAAAATCATACGGCCCCCCTCCGGGAGGAAGTATACTACACAGATGTGACAACCAACGTGGGGTGCTTGCTCCACCGGTGGGACATGGCAATATTTTGGTGGGTCATGGGCAGGACATGCGTTCTTCAAATGAATACACCTTAGGACGTTAATTTGTAAAAAAAAAAGTTTTTCATATGAATGATGTCACATTCAAATACGTTTAAAGAGCAAAATGTAGTACGCAATATGTAATTTATCGGATTCCTGTGAAATTCATATATCTTGGTTTTAGAACTGGCTTAGATTCCTTTTCCGTTTTTGGTCTCACGTCATCCCAATTGAAACTTGGCTCAAACATTTAATGTGCAAAAGTCACATTATCAGTTTTAGAGAGAGAGGTCGCCAGCTGACAAAACTGTCAAGTGTGCTAAGCAGGATTGGATGCGTGACAGTACGAAACTACAAATTTTCCGGACATGGAAATGGAAATCTGCTAAAGCAACAAAGATATCAAAATAAAAACACTTTGTATCCACTAGATCCCCGTTAAGTTTATTTGTATTTGAAAATGTCAAATTTTCCAAATTCTTTCTTTTGGTTGTATAAAAATCATGGTTTGTAGGGCAACCATGGTTTGTAGGGCAACCATGTAGGGCTACAATGAGGAGCGAGTTGTTAAGCTAAACCAATTCGTGAAGTTTGATAACACACTCACAAAAGCTACAGCTTATTCAGCTGTTTGGAGTAATTTCAGTTCTCATTTAGCAGTCAATGGATAAACTTGTCTGACTGCTTTTGCCCGGATACAACGGTTGCTATGCCATGTTGTAGACTTATGAGAGTAATATCGTGATTATTGCTTAAATTAATTGTTACAATATAATCTTGGATAAAAAGGAGTGAGTTCTGCGTTCGAGCTAGTTCCTGAGGATTCCGGATGTGGGTGTTAGCCGTGCCCTTTTAACGGCTTCAAATTGCACGCTGTAAACTAGCATGTGTAAAATATAAGTTTTTGCAAAGGTAGGTGATTTATATTATTTTGACAAATTCAGAATGGGAAAGAAAGCCAGACCCAAACGCAACCGAACAGAAGCTGAGTTGTCGGATCCGGTTATGAAACTACTAGTAATTCGGATACGAGTCTCAAAGCGGACTGCCAGAAAACGAATGCAAAGAATATCATTAAAATTTTGGAAACGGGGCAATCTATAAATGTGAACATGAAAACCCTAAAGCAGAGTATACTTGAAATTCGGGATCATTTGGGTACAGTTAGCAGTCATGTTATGGTGCTAGAAAATAAAAGTAGTGCAACAGACAATGAAATTGCAACAGTGAAATCAGAACTTCTAGCTCTGCAAAGTTTTGTAAAAGCCCAGTCACAGCTGATTAAGAAATGCAATGAGGAAATAAATGTGGTTGTGTCCTAGTCTCTTGTTGATGAAAATCGAGAAAAGTTGCATAATTTGCTGTTTTAGAGCCTTAATTATGTCCCCTTAAATGAGGCTGCATCTCGGGTTTCCAAGGTGATTGTAGCTGGTTTGTCACTCCCAACTGACATGTTGCCACCATTCACTATAGTTCACTGTTCCAAGAATTTTGTTAAAATTAGGGTGGACAGTGTCCAGGCACGTTTCTTGATTCTAAGTAATGCGAAAAAACTAAAAGGGAAAGAGTTCGGTGTTTATAAGTCTGTTTTTATTAGTGATGATGTCTCACCGCGTGTACGGGTTTTGCATAAACAATTACTTGGGTTACGCCGTTTGGGTTAGAGCCGTCCTGGCCGAGTGGGTTGTTGCGCTGGATTCGGGATCCCTTGTCTGAGAGGACGCGGGTTCGAATCCCAGTGTATCCAATTCTTCAGTTTGGGTCGGGGGTCATTGGCGTGACTCTGTAAGCTTACCCAGAGTCGATCCAGCTCTAAATGGTTTCCTGGAGAAATATGGGGAAGGTAAACAGGAAGGGTGTGCGAAAGCACAGGATGGCTGGCCCCCAACCAAGAAACGGAGATCAGCACCGCCGGTACGGACTGTAAAGTCTAATTCCGTATCCTTTACCTTTTTTCTTTTCTTTTTTTTTTTTTTTTACTTGGGTTACGTAAGCGTTTGGTGGATAAAAATATGGAATGCTGGGTACCTCCTACCCTACCACCCAGCATCTCTGTTAAAAGGACAACCGCGTTATTAAAGTGCCTTGGTACAATGCTAAGAGTTTGTTGGATTCTTAAATTTTGTTTGCTGCTGTTATAATTAGTGAGTGATCATTTGTTATTGAAAAAATCAATCAAAAAGACATTAATAAAAAAATAAAAAAATAAAACTTGCTATTTTGTCGCGATAATTATGGTTGTGTGATTATGGGAATTAGTAGCCGTTGTATTTGGTGACTTGTATATGGATTCGTTACGGGCAAACCAAATACGGCCTGTTTCTTTTTTTGTTTGTTTTTTCCGAGATGGAAAGTGTTATTCTTTTGTTGTTTGTTATATTCTATTTTGTTCTTGTTTAGTTGTTTTTTTGTTCTTTTTGGTTTTGTTGTGGAGATGAGGCCATATTACTTTGTTGAAAATCTGTATGAATATGGTTGATGGTGATCGTGGCACTCCGGGCAACAGCCATCCATCTTAAAAATTTGGAAGCTTCATTTGTGGGTTTTGGTAGTATGTTTACGGAGCAGCTCCACCGGAATTATGATATTGGGATTGCCGGTCAATGTGTTTCTTGTAATTCAAAGTACCTATTTAATGATGGCAGTGGTGGTGATTCTGAAGATCTCAAAGTTTTCCATCTTAACTGCCAGGGTTTGAATCCATCTTTTAATTTTTTAAGCGAGATATGAAGACTTTCCATTTTTCAGGTTATTGGTCTCGCAAAAAAATGGCTAAATGAGCATAACTCTGCTCTCTTGGATATTTCATGGTATACATTTTATCATAGGAATCGTCAATTTCGTCAACATGGAGGAATTGGAGCTTATATACGGAGCGATATCGAGGTTTTGGTAAGAAGTGATCTAGTGCTGTATCACGAGACGTTATTTGGGCCATTTATCCTTCAGCTCAGGCTTAAGCCAAAAGATGTTTATGTTGTTGTACTATATAGGCCACCATCTGGGTCTATACCGACCTTTATGGATATTTTGGAGTAACAGTTGGATAAACTACCTACTGGTTCGCACCCATTCTTCATGCTTGGGGACTTTAATATTGACCTTAACGATATGAATTCGAATACTCCTATGGACTTCCTACAGCTTTGCATGTCATAAAGTTTATTTCCCACTATTAATATTAGTACGCGTGTTACCACTTTAACGGCAAAGCTACTTGATAATATTTTTCTAAATCTAAATTTTCAGATCTAGGGGTTATTGTTACTGATGTTTCTGGCCCTTTGGGATTTCGGCAAGTTTTAAAGTTTGTTTCCCGAGGCAGCAAGGCCCTAGACTGAAAATGAGTATGTTACCTGTGCTCAACCAGGGTAGCTTAGAAAAGTTTAAACAAGAGATTTTTAATGTTGACTGGAATAATGTAGTTGAAAATCTAGATGATATAAATATAAGTTTTCAGAGATTTTATGATCCATTGATCTCTCTTTTGAGTAAAACTTGTATAATGAATCGGACAAGGTCAAGGAAAAAGATACCCAAAAAGCCATGGTCTTCTGCGGTGCATAAATAAGAAAGACCAGTTATATAGGGATTCAATAAGGAATGAAAATGATTTAGTTTACACAAGAGTCATTTAGCTTTGTATTCCCCTTCGCGAAATAATTATGATGGCAGGTTTGAAAGTGTCAGCCTGTTGAACTTGATCGTAGGTGAAGGTTACCCGTCCGAAAATAAAACTGGTAAATAATGGGTAAACAAGAATTTGAGGATATCAGCCTGTCGTATAGTGATATGTCGTATAGCTATGTCATATAGTGTATGTTATATTATAGAATATAATATAAGGGAATAAATAAATAATAGAAAGGGACTTCTCACAATTACCTGTTGTTTCACGAGTTTTAGAAAAATGTATTAATATTAGAATTTATGAGCATTTGGAGCGTCATAAACTTCTACATCCAAATCAATTTGGTTTCAGGAGGGTTAGAACAACAGAAATGGCGATTTCACTTATTACTACTATAATTAATGATGTTCTTGATAAAAAAACTCAGGGTAGCTGGTGTATTTTTGGACTTAATTAAGGTGTTTGACACTGTTGAACATCGGATATTATTAAAAAAATGTGAATTTTATGGATTAAGGGGTGCTACATTGAGTTTGCTTTTTAGTTATCTTCAAAATAGGCTGCAGTATGTCAATTTACAAGGATTTTTGTTTAGAAAAAATGTTGTTAATCGAAGGGTTCCCCAAGGATCCGTACTGGGTCCGACTCTGTTTTTAATTTTTATTAATGATCTGCCGTATGTTGTGAAAGCTCTGCCCAGAATTGACGACTTTGTTGACGACGGGCCGAGTAAGACCCAGGTTACTATGCCCTTATTTGCTGATGATACAACCTTGGCGTGTGTTGGCCCTACAGAACAACTGCTCATGTCAACGATAAATGCAGCAATGAGCAGGATATGTACATGGCTTAAAATAAACCACCTTGACCTGAATATAGACAAGTCAAATTTTGTTATTTTCTCTCGATCTCCGAAATTTTTACCCTTGGTTTACGGAAATGATTTCGGAGAAGGGAATTATTAAACGAACAAGATTCACCAAATACCTCGGAATCAATGTTGATGAAACCCTATCTTTTAAAGATCATGTGAAGTCAGTTTCGAAAATATTGTCACGTAACTTAGGTAGTATGCGCAAATTAAAACATATTCCCCCCTCCAAATGTTCTATGATTGTTATACTTTTCCCTGATTCACCCTTAAATTTTGTTTTGCTCGTCGATTTGGCTTGGTGCTTTCCCTTCGATAGTTGATCCAATCCGTGTGATACAGAATAATACTATCCGAGTTTCTTGTAGTGTTGGGAACCAGGAGTCTTTGAGGTATGTGTATACAGATTGAAATATAATACCTTCAACTGGATTACGTGATTTTTATACGTTTATTTTTATATATAAGTATTACAGTGGTAGCCTTCCTGATTGTTTTACAGGAATATTTTGTGAGAGGTCTGATGTTCACCACCACATTACTCAGATACGAGGTAATACTGAGGTTCCTCGATTAGTTTCAAGTAGGTCTTCTTTTTCACTTATTTACAGAGCTTCAAAACTTTGGAATAAACTGAGTATAGATATTAAGGAAATAGGTAGCTTTGGCCAGTTTAAGTGTGATTTACGTGTGGAGTTGCTCGGTAGGTACACTTTTGAAACAGATTAACTAAAATAAATTTTCTATAGGTTATTCATTTATAATATTTATGTATTTTGTTTGTTTGTTATTTTTGTTGTCTTGGGGTCACGCAAGGTAACTACTACTACTACTACTAATAACTCACTGCAGCACCAAGCCGCCTGAGGCCAACACAGCTACGCACGCTCCTCCTCCAACCTAATCTATTTAAAGCCTCCCTCTTTACACCCTCCCAGGAAGTTCCCATTTCCTTTAAATCCTTATTTATGACATCCTCCCAACCCAGACAAGGACGACCTGCTTTCCGTGTAGCCCCAGACGGTTGGCCAAAAAGGACAATCTTCGGTAATCTGTCATCCTTCATCCGTAGAACGTGGCCTAGCCATCTCAACCTTTCTTTCATTATAGCCCCAGAAAGCGGGATTGAACCACACTTTTCGTACAACCTACTGTTTGAAATACGGTCAGTCAGCCGGGTACCCAGAACAATCCGTAGGCAATTTCTCTGGAAAACATCTAGTAAATTTTCATCTGCTTTTCGGAGTGTCCATACTTCAGAGCCATATTTGACCACTGTCATCACTGTAGCTTCCAATATTCTAATCTTGGTTTGTAGGCTTATCTTTCTATTCTTCCAAACTTTTTTTAACTGTGAAAAAACACCCTGAGCTTTAGCTATTCTACTTTTAACATCTTCACTGCTCCCACCATCTTTACTAATAATACTACCAAGGTAACTGAAGCTCCCAACCTGATCAATCTTTTCGTTACCTAAGGTCACCTGTTCATCTTCACTTATTCCTAACCTTAGTGACTTAGTCTTCTTAACATTAATTTTCAAGCCTATTATAGCACCCTGAACTCGTAAAACCTCTAAAAATGTAAAACCTGTAAACGCAAGGTAATATATTGTTTATGTTTTTTTTGTTGATTTCGGTATATGGTCTCATTCTCCATATTTTCTCATTCTCCATATTCTCTCATTATTTTCATTGAATTTAGCAAAGCCTAGCAAGCTTCACCTATGTTGTGCTATTGATTAAGAAATGTTTATTTCTAATAAAACTGCTCTACTAGTACTACTATGTTTTGTGCCCATTTTCTGCTATTTTTTCAACCGTCTCCATTTTTTGCAATCCACAAAAGACAAAAACTTCTTAATTGCATATGAAAGATTGAAGTCCTAATTTTTCCTTGTATTTTAAAGATATATTTTGTTCTTAAGTAGTGAAGTAAAAAGAAACAAAAATCATATTTAGGTTTCGCTGTTCTTGGTGCTTCAACCTCAAACACGTTCTGATGGTAAGAGGGTTCCTGAAGGAGCTTCAAATAATCCATGAAAACAGATTCACTTTATTTTCGTCTTTCTCGAATCATTTTTTTAAAATTTGGTTTTAATTTTGGTCGTATAGTAAATGCTTACTCGTTGATTAAACTTATCAAGGATCATCTTTAATTACTGGTTATTTTTACCTCCTAAAGATAAGGACTCACATATTCGGAAGATAAGTACATTTTATTTTGCCTTTCAAAAAATACAGGCTACTATAATAGTCAGTGACTTTATTGATGTGTCTCATCTTGTTACTCATCATTATGAGCATAACAGGTGATTCAGATGAATCACCGAATGTGAAAACGTACGGCAGAATGGAGTATATAACAGTTGCTATATTATGTGCTGGAAACCTTATTAACTTCATGGACAGATACACAACAGCAGGTATTTTCTATTTTGAAAACTGCAGAATTTGAATACTAAGCTTCCGGAATGCCAGTTAAGCTTGAAAGGCTAGAAAGGCTAGAAAGCTTTTCAGAAATTTGAAAAAATTAGAGTATCAGAAATTGGATTTTGAAACAACTAGTTGGTCTTTTTGTTCTCCCTACGTTAAACGACTTTTGGAAGTTACATAATTGTTTTAGTATTATAAGTAAATTTCGCAAATTCAAAACTACAGCTTATTTGTATCAATACCAAGATTAGTGATCATGCAAATCTTCATTTAAGATTTTACTATTAAACTTTTCTTCATTTTCCTTTTATAGATATGAAAGTCTAAGAATATCAATCTACTGATCCTAACAATGCCAAGCAATCCTCAAAAAGATTGGGGGAATAATTCGGTAATTTAACTACCAAATTATTAGTAATGTAATAATTGGTAATATAATTACCAACAGGTTGTTTAACTCGAAAAAGTTTGGAAAATTACTCAGCACCCACTCAGGACTACGAAATAAAAATGAGTAGAATAGAAGTTTTTCAGATGCTTCAATACAAAACCTATCTTAGACCCTCTTTATACGCCAATGATGCAGGTGCAATACCTGTTTTAAGAATTATTAGTTAAACCTTTCAAGAAGAAAGAAGAAGAAGAAAAATAAAAGCTTAAATCTACATCTTGAATTTCAACTTCTTCAAAATTCGATAATTATATTTTACATTTTCCAAGCATCATTTTACAGTCTTGGTTAGATTTTATTATCTTCTGTCTATTAAATACCTATACAGTTGTCCCTTACACGGCCACGTCATTTTAGCCCTGCTGTCGTTAACCCAATTCTGTCCATTTGAAGTCTGTCCTAACACGGCCACGTCATTTTAGCACTGCTGTCGTTAACCCAATTCTGTCCATTTGAAGTCTGTCCTAGCACGGCCACGTCATTTTAGCACTGCTGTCGTTAACCCAATTCTGTCCATTTGAAGTCTGTCCTAAGACGGCCACGTCATTTTAGCCCTGCTGTCGTTAACCAATTCTGTCCATTTGAAGTCTGTCCTAACACGGCCACGTCATTTTAGCGCTGCTGTCGTTAACCCTATTCTGTCCATTTGAAGTCTGTCCTAACACGGCCACGTCATTTTAGCACTGCTGTCGTTAACCCAATTCTGTCCATTTGAAGTCTGTCCTAAGACGGCCACGTCATTTTAGCCCTGCTGTCGTTAACCCAATTCTGTCCATTTGAAGTCTGTCCTAACACGGCCACGTCATTCTAGCACTGCTGTCGTTAACCCAATTCTGTCCATTTGAAGTCTGTCCTAACACGCCCACTTCATTTTAGCCCTGCTGTCGTTAACCCAATTCTGTCCATTTGAAGTCTGTCCTAACCCGACCACGTCATTTTAGCACTGCTGTCGTTAACCCAATTCTGTCCATTTGAAGTCTGTCCTAACACGGCCACGTCATTTTAGCACTGCTGTCGTTAACCCAATTCTGTCCATTTGAAGTCTGTCCTAACACGGCCACGTCATTTTAGCATTGCTGTCGTTAACCCAATTCTGTCCATTTGAAGTCTGTCCTAACACGGCCACGTCATTTTAGCACTGCTGTCGTTAACCCAATTCTGTCAATTTGAAGTCTGTCCTAACACGACCACATCATTTTAGCGCTGCTTTCGTTAACCCAATTCTGTCCATTTGAAGTCTGTCCTAACACGGCCACGTCATTTTAGCACTGCTGTCGTTAACCCAATTCTGTCCATTTGAAGTCTGTCCTAACACGACCACGTCATTTTAGCGCTGCTGTCGTTAACCCAATTCTGTCCATTTGAAGTCTGTCCTAACACGGCCACGTCATTTTAGCACTGCTGTCGTTAACCTAATTCCGTCCATTTGAAGTCTGTCCTTAAACGGCCACGTCATTTTAGCCCTGCTGTCGTTAACCCAATTCTGTCCATTTGAAGTCTGTCCTAGCCCGACCACGTCATTTTAGCACTGCTGTCGTTAACCCAATTCTGTCCATTTGAAGTCTGTCCTAACACGGCCACGTCATTTTAGCACTGCTGTCATTAACCCAATTCTGTCCATTTGAAGTCTGTCCTAACACGGCCACGTCATTTTAGCCCTGCTGTCGATAACCCAATGCTGTCCAATTTAAGTCTGTCCTAACACGACCACGTAATTCTAGCACTGCTGTCGTTAACCCAATTCTGTCCTTTTGAAGTTTGTCCTAACCCGCCCACTTCATTTTAGCCCTGCTGTCGTTAACCCAATTCTGTCCATTTGAAGTCTGTCCTAACCCGACCACGTAATTCTAGCACTGCTGTCGTTAACCCAATTCTGTCCTTTTGAAGTTTGTCCTAATCCGGCCACGTCATATTAGCACTCCTGTCGTTAACCCATTTCTGTCCATTTGAAGTCTGTCCTAACACGGCCACGTCATTTCAGCACTGCTGTCGTTAACCTAATTTCGTCCATTTGAAGTTACTAGAAAGAGGTCGTGACCAAAAATGATAGTTTAGGCTTGATTTCACTGGATAAGATAGGACAAACAGTGTCATAACTTTCCATGCTTTCCACATCAAATTAAGATTAACTAAGATTGATTCTCGGTATATCATTAGATCTTTGCCAAAAATCATTAGATCTTTGCCAAGATCTTAACAAATATCTTAACAAACACTTAAATATAATTTCTCTTAGGAACATTGGCAGATATACAATGTCATTTTGGCATAGGAGACGCGGAAGGAGGACTTATTCAGACTCTTTTCATAACAGTTTATACCGTTGTTGCCCCTCTTTGGGGGTACCTAGGAGATAGATACAGCAGACGCTACATCATGGCAATTGGCATTATTCTCTGGAGTGCTGCTGGCATGGCTAGCTCATTCATGGGACAAAATGTAAGTTCATTTTATGTTTTTCCAATAATGAAATGCTAATTAATCTTAGAAATCAAGAGACGGGTTTTGGGTGTCAGAACAGTATTTTTTTCAATAATCAATATATATTAAAATAAGTTGTCTGTGAGTGTGTGTGTGTGTGTCGAGTGACGTCATGATTGTGTGTCGACTGACGTCATGTTTGTCGACTGACGAAATTACAGACCGGGACATCGGGACACAAATGAGGACCGGGACATAGGGAATATAAATGACGACCGGGACACTCAAAGAGAAAGCGACCGGGAAACAAGGAATGTTCGATTAGCAATCACCATCAACAAAGCACCGGGACACAAATGACGACCGGGACACAGGGAATATAAATGACGACCAGGACACTCAAAGAGAAATTACAGACCGGGACACCGGAACACAAATGACGACCGGGACAAAAATGACGACCGCGACACTCAAAGAGAAATTACAGACTGGGACACCGGGACACAAATGACGACCGGGACACAGGGAAACAGCAACAACGGGGACGCCGGGGGGTACAGGGGGATATATAAATGACGACGGGGACACAGGGAATGTTCGATTAGCAATCACCATCAACAAAGCTCAAGGGCAATCATTAGAATAATGAGGTATAGATCTGAATACAGATTGTTTTTCCCATGGACAATTATATGCTGCATGTTCAAGAGTCGGTAAACCTGACAATCTATTTATATGCACAGACAATGGGACAGCCAAGAATGTTGTATATTCGCAAGTTTTACGTAGTTAAATATATATATATATATATATATATATATATATATATATATATATATATATATATATATATATATATATATATATATATATATATATATATATATATATATATATATATATATATATATATATATATATATATATACTAGCTGTTGGGGTGGCGCTTCGCGCCACCCCAACACCTAGTTGGTGGGGGCGCTTCGCGCCCCCCAAGCCCCCCCGCGCGCGTAAGTCGTTACGCGCCATAATAGTTACGCGCCATTGTAGTTGTGTCCCTATGTCCCACCTGTGAATATATATATATATATATATATATATATATATATATATATATATATATATATATATATATATATATATATATATATATATATATATATGGTTTTAACTACGTAAAACTTGCGAATATACAACATTCTTTGCTGTCCCATTGTCTTTGCATATAAATAGATTGTCAGGTTTACCGACTCTTGAACATGCAACATATAATGGTCCATGGGAAAACAATCTGTATTCAGATCTATACCTCATGATTCTAATGATTGCCCTTGAGCTTTGTTGATGGTGATTGCTAATCGACCATTCCCTGTCCCGGTGTCCCGGTCGTCATTTACATCCCCCTGTTTCCCCCGGTGTCCCCGTTGTAGTTGTGTCCCTGTGTCCCGGTCGTCATTTATATTCCCTGTGTCCCGGTCGTCATTTGTATCCCGGTGTCCCGGTCTGTATATACATTCGTTTTTTAGTTTTGTTTTTCTCCTTTATTTTTTTCCTTTTTTTTTATTTTTTAGCTTATTTAGATTTTTAGATTTTTTAGTTTTTTTATTAGTTTTTAGTTTTTTTTTCTTTTTAGTTTTTTTGTCCCGGTCGTCATTTATATCCCCCTGTTTCCCCCGGTGTCCCCGTTGTAGTTGTGTCCCTGTGTCCCGGTCGTCATTTATATTCCCTGTGTCCCGGTCGTCATTTGTATCCCGGTGTACCGGTATGTATATACATTCGTTTTTTAGTTTTGTTTTTCTCCTTTATTTTTTTTCCTTTTTTTTTCTTTTTTAGTTTATTTAGATTTTTAGATTTTTTAGTTTTTTTATTAGTTTTTAGTTTTTTTTTCTTTTTAGTTTTTTTGTAGTTTTTACCTTCTTTTTAGTTTTGTTAATTTTTTTTTTTACTTATGTCCTGGTCGTCATTTATACTCCCTGTGTCCCGGTGCTTTGTTGATTGCTAATCGAACATTCCTTTTGTCCTGGTCGCTTTCTCTTTGAGTGTCGTCATTTATTTTTTTCTTTTTTAGTTCTTTTAGTTTTTACCTTTTTAAGTTTTTTTTAGTTTTTTAGATGAAATTTTTTTAGTTTTTTCCTTTTTTTCTTTTTTGTTTTTTATTGGTTTTTACCTTTATGTTAGCTTATTTTTCAGTTTTTTCCTTTTTTTTAGTTTTTTTTTATTTTTTATTTTTTTTAGTTTTTTATCTTTTTTTAGTTTTTTTAGTTTTTTTTAGTTTTTTTAGTTTTTTAGCTTTTTTACTTTTTTTATTAGTTTTTGGTTTTTTTGTAGTTTTTGCCTTTTTTTTAGTTTTTTCAGTTTTTTTTTTTAGTTTTTTATTGGTTTTTACCTTTATTTTAGCTTATTTTTCAGTTTTTTCCTTTTTTTTAGTTTTTTTAGTTTTTTTAGTTTTTTAGCTTTTTTATTTTTTTTATTAGTTTTTAGTTTTTTTGTAGTTTTTGCCTTTTTTTTAGTTTTTTTAGTTTTTTAGCTTTTTTATTAGTTTTTAGTTTTTTTAGTTTTTTACCTTTTTTTAGTTTTTTTTAGTTTTTTTGGTTTTTTAGCTTTTTTATTTTTTTTATTAGTTTTTAGTTTTTTTGTAGTTTTTGCCTTTTTTTAGTTTTTTTAGTTTTTTAGCTTTTTTATTAGTTTTTAGTTTTTTTTTGTAGTTTTTGCCTTTTTTTAGTTTTTTTAGTTTTTTAGCTTTTTTATTTTTTTTATTAGTTTTTAGTTCTTTTTGTAGTTTTTGCCTTTTTTTAGTTTTTTCAGTTTTGACGTCACCTGATCCAGTTTTTTCAGGTGACGTCACCTGATCCACGATCCACAGATCCACAGACAACTTATTTTTATATATATAGATAGTTTTTTTTTTACTTATGTCCTGGTCGTCATTTATACTCCCTGTGTCCCGGTGCTTTGTTGATTGCTAATCGAACATTCCTTTTGTCCTGGTCGCTTTCTCTTTGAGTGTCGTCATTTATTTTTTTCTTTTTTAGTTCTTTTAGTTTTTACCTTTTTTAGTTTTTTTTTTAGTTTTTTAGATGAAAATTTTTTTAGTTTTTTCCTTTTTTTCTTTTTAGTTTTTTATTGGTTTTTACCTTTATTTTAGCTTATTTTTCAGTTTTTTCCTTTTTTTAGTTTTTTTTTATTTTTTATTTTTTTAGTTTTTTACCTTTTTTTAGTTTTTTTAGTTTTTTTAGTTTTTTAGCTTTTTTACTTTTTTTTTAGTTTTTAGTTTTTTTTTGTAGTTTTTGCCTTTTTTTAGTTTTTTCAGTTTTTTT